>NC_060967.1:1042500-1120000 GCF_910589235.1 Vespa crabro
AGATGAACCACCCCCCCCTCCCTACCCCCTACCCCTGTGTCTTCTTCTTCTAATCCTACTAAATGAACCGATTGTTATTCTTTTCTTCGTTTCTTCCTCTTCTTCTTTTTCTTTTCCTTTTATATCTGTTGTTTTCTTTTCCTATTTTTTTTTTCTTCTTCTTCTCCTTCTTCTTCTTTTTTGTCGACAATCACGCGAATTCGTGTTCTACCTGACGACGGGGAAAAAGAAGTATTTAAAAAAAAAAGAAAAAAAAAAAAAAAATAATATATATATACATATATTTATATTTATATACCATTGCCAGTGAATAAAAGTCGATTACCTTGAGAGAAAGAGATGGAGTAGGAGAAAAGGAAGGAAGAAAGAAAGAAAAAAATGAAAAGAAAGAAATTGAACGAATGATACTTGATTTAAAATGAAAACTTTAAAAGGATTAAACAAAAAATACAACGGACAGGCAATTAAGTCAATGATCATTAATAATATAAATTCAAATGCTCGAAAATCCTTTGCCTAATCGAGTTTTTACTCCGTGAAAATATTGCTGTAAGAATTTTGCTACGTTCGCGTATCAAATATAGTTTTATAACTATAAACTACCGAAGATCGAGGGTAGGTATACGAAGGGATGAGAGAGAGGGGAAAACTTTCGGTCATTAAAATATAAACGAATGGCTTCTGGTTCTCGCCAGTTCGTAATTCTCCGCAAAATCGCTACTATTATTGAGGAAATTGTTACTATGAGGAAACAAAAAAAAAAAAAAAAAAAACAAATAAAAGCGAAACAAAATGAAATATAATAAAAAAAAAAGAGAGAGAGAGAGAGAGGAAGAGAGAGAGAATAAGAAGAAAAAAAAAAAAAGAAAAATTGAATACAAACGTAAAATAATAAAAGCTCCGTTCCATTTCGACGTGAAAATGCGTTCATAAAAAGTGCGATCGTGCGTCTATTAAAAAAAAAAAAAAAAAAAATAATAATAATAATAAAAAAAAAAAATAAAAATAAAAACGCAAACGATCCAAACGCGACAAATTTTTCTCAACGTAATTATTAACCGACGAAACGTTTTCGTTCGAAGTTTATGTATAAAAAGGAAAAAAGAAAAAAGAAAAAAAAAAATAAGAAAAACAACAAGTTTTATAAACATGATGAGGGTGTATGAGTTCGCTGACGAGTATCATACACGTGCAAAGCGCGTAGGAGTACACACAGAGTAAACTGTTAGCACGTGGCAAAGAGCCGTCGTATCAAACGGAGATACGTAGATAGAAAGAGAGTGAGAGAGAAAGAGATAGAGAAAGAAAGAGCGAGAGAGAGAGAGAGAGAGAGAGAGAGAGAGAGAGAGAGAGAGAGAGAGAGAGGTAAACGCACGTAACTATTGTAAGGAGAAGCATTTCTGGTGAATCACAATGTTGTTACCGGATCGCTCTGGTTTCGTCAGTCCATTCACCAATCCGCAATTTGTACACCGGTTCGAGCCAGTAAATCGACGACAGACAGTCTTATACGACTTGATTAGCAGCTACCGGTTTCTCGTATACCTGAACGTCAATGCGATAAAGAGAGAAAGAGATGAATGGATGGATGGATGGATGGATGGATGGATGGATGGATGGATGAATGAATTAATGAATGAATTAATGGATGGATGAATGAATGAATTAATGGATGGGTGGGTGGGTGGATGGATGAATGGATAGATAGAGATAAAGAGATAAAGAGAGCAAGAGGTAGAAAGAGAGAGAGAGAGAGAGAGAGAAAATTTATACAGTTCTTTGCAAAAGTAATCAATGACATCTCACCTCCGAGGATTTAACAAACGATTTGGCAAACGTTCGCCATTTCTATCCCTACAAATTATCTCACTTTCAATTTTTATTAATCTACCCGTTGCTTCATTATAATAATTAAAAAAAAAAAAAAAAAAAAAAGAAAGAATTGAAATAATATAAGATCGTCGAATAATAGGATCCTGAAAGGATCTTCGAGTATCATAGACTCATTCGAATTTAATTTATCTAAATTTATTTTATTAATCTTCGAATCTATTAAAGGATTTCCGATTAAAAAAATTAATATATATTATATAGAAAACGATGATGTGTATAAGAGTAATCAAAATGATAGTATCTCTCTCCTTCGTCTCCTCTCATCCTCTCTCTCTCTCTCTATCTCATATCTCTATTTCTCTTTCTCACATCTTCTCTTCGTCTCTCTCTCTCTCTCTCTCTCTCTCTCTCTCTCTCTCTCTCTCTCTCTCTCTCTCTCTCTCTCTCTCTCTCTTTCTAGTCCTGTCATTCATTCAAGTAGTAACAATAAATGTTGTCTCGCGTATCTTAGCCAGTTTTAACCGGAAAAACGGCGACTGGCAGTCTCGTGCGACTCGATAGCGTCGCCCAACTAAACAAACTTCAGATTGGATGCCCTGGCGTCTTTTGCGAATTACTTACTTGCTTACTTATTTACTTTACTTACTTGCTTGCTTGTTTGGTTACTCGGTTATTTGTTAACTTGCTTGTTCTATTCTTGACAGTTCAATTTCAATCTCACATGCTGCGTTAACGGTAAACGAACACCTTCATTGTATATCGTCTCTCATGTCAAAGGTTTCGTTTCTCATTGACCCTAACGAGAACCCTCTACGAACCCCAATTTCGAACCTTTACGAAACTCAGTGAGCTTTGCTTTAACCTATATACCGTCATCCCGTAACGTTCTCGCATTGTCCCGTTATTTGGATATTTCTAAAATCTCGTATATTAAAATTTATTCATTCTTTGACACAATCAATGAATAAACTGAATTATCCTTGAGTTAATCGTTCGACGTACTTTTCTTTTTTTTTTTCTTTTTCTCTTCCTTCCACTATTTAGTAAGTATAACAATGTGATAGAAAATTAGAAGAGAGAGAGAGAGAGAGAGAGAGAATGGTGTGTTGAGTGTATGTCTTGTACTTTGACAAAGAATAGGATGCTGACGACATCAAACAGGGGAAGGGGGATGGGAGTTAGTTCTTCACGTTCTCGAGAGTTAACGCGAGAATGGACGCAACCAGGACGATCGATCTGGAGGAATTGTATCGGCGGGGGAGGGAAAGGGATGGGTGGTCTTATCACGACTCAGCAAACTGCTTCTCGATAACAGCTCCGTTCGTTTGGAAAACCAATGACCCTAATCATCAACCTCCTATCGATACATATATATACATGCAAGAGACTATATAGGGTTGATTTTGTTCTTTTTAATGATTTGTAAGATTTGTTCTTTTTATCGAAATATGAAGGACAGTCGAGAGTTGTTGGTATTTTTGTAAAAATAATTCAAAGAATGACTATTACCTTTTATCAACTTTTTAGGAATGAGCCAGAAAAATTAAGGATTAAAAACAAAAAAAAAAAAATAAGAAAAAAATATATAAATATATAGAGAGAAAGAGAGAAATATATATGTATATATATATATATATATATATATAAAAAGTTACGCATTCCGCGTGCTCACTCGTGTCTATGGTGACCGTGACTGTATCTGCGTCGGAGGAAGAGACACATTATACTTAATCTACCTCTGGCTCCGCTCTACTCTGCTCCGCTCCGCTCTTACTCCTACTTCGTGTTTCGCGAGCGTGATGCGACTATGATGTGAGTAAAAAGAAAAACGGAGAGATGGAGGGAGGGAGAAAAGGAGAGAGAGAGAGAGAGAGAGAGAGAGAAAGATAGATAAAGAGATGGATAGAGATAGATAGATAGAGAGAGAGAGAGAGAGAGAGAGAGAGAGAGAGAGAGAGAGAGAGGAGTATAAAGCAGATCGGAGCCAGTGACTCATTCCTACCGCGTTCAAAACACTTTTACACCCGGTATGTATGCGTGTATATGTATGTATGCGTGTATGTGTATATTTATACATGTGTATACATATGTATGTAATGTTACCGCTTTACGTGCCCACATATCGCGTTTATAAACTCGAAGAAGACAAGTGCATATAGCGAGAGATAAAGAAAAAGAAAAAAAGAGAGAGTGAGAGAGAAAAGAAAGATATAGCATTTAACGTTTATGGTATTTTAATGACATTAGTTGATAACTTTATGTACATACGAATGAAAGAAGTTAATGATATATCTCCTAATCTCTTTATCTTAATTTATATTTTCTTATTTCCCTAAGACGAGGACGTAGAGACGAAAAAAGACGCAGAGAATGAGAGAGAGGGAGGGAGGGAGAGATATATATATATATATATATTAAAATTAACAATGCTGATAAAACATATCACAAAAAAAAAGAAAAAAAAAAATATGACTTCGTCACTTGATTTCACGATTAAAAATTCAAATTAAAATTAAAAGTTATCGTGTATATATACACACACATACACACGTACGAGCGATGATATTAATTTTATTTAAAATTTTAATCATAAAATCAACACGCACACACACACACATATATATATATATATATATATATGTACGTATGTATGTATGTTTATTACATATATACATATATACACCGATAATTGAAAATGATTAATCCCTAATAGATGCAAATGAAGAGAGAGAAAGAAAGAGAGAGGGAGAGACCTCCATAAAAATGAGGATGCACCTGTGTATGCGTAGAAACGATCAAAACTCATGAAATGATTGTATACTATTAATTTACAATAGGAAAAAAAAAAATTACGATAAAATGAGAGATAGATAGATAAGGAGAAAGAGGAGAAATAAAAAAAAGGAGACAGACAGACAAGTAGGCAGGCAGGCAAGCAGACATACATACAGACAAATAGGCAGATAGATAAATAGATAGATAGATAGATAGATAGATAGATAGATAGACAGGTAGAGAGTGGGCGTGTAGTTTCGACCCAGGAACAATCATTTAACCGACTCGAACATTAACTCTGCCTTGCAATGATGCCTGACATCACACACAATGTTAGATGAAACATTAGGGCAATGTTAGGCACGACGTGAGAGCAAAATGTTCGACTGATATGGTCGAATGAACTTTTGCTTGCTTGCTTACTCGCTCACACTCACGTACACACGCATACACACACCCGAGGTTATTGTGCATCATTAAGGCGCGTTAACAGCGACGTTTCTAATACATATATATATATATATATGCATGCATGCACACATACACATACATATATACATACATATATGACGACTTAAGGTCAGGTGTATGAGAAAGACGTCAACGTTCTGACCTCCTCGACGAAATCTTCACATCATTTATTAAAAATCCTTTTAATCGTTCAATAATAATAATTATTATAATAATCCATAATAATAAGAAATCCTTATCCCCTCCATTCACCACGATTCAGTCACAATTTAAAAATATCCGACGTGCAAATATAATTTGTCTGTTTGCATTGAGTTTCAAGCACGCTATGTAAATTCGAATGAAAAAATAACTTTCGTAAATACTTTTGAACTTATCCAACGAATCGATTGATTTCAAATTTATTTTAATTAAAATAATAAAAATCCATCGGGCGTTTTTTTCTATCTTTTTTTTTTTGTTTATTTTTTGTGTTTTTTCTTTTTTTTTCTAACGATCGAACGAATCGCTAATAAATACGTCTAACGCGCGAAGAATTTATCGAACTACATCAAATGTTTCATGAATTTAGAAAATTTTACAATGTTATAAAATTTATTTAGAATATATTATTTAAAATTTTTCAAATATTAAAGTAATGAATTAAATCGTAATTAAGTAGATATTAAGAGTTAAATATGTATATTATCGAACGTTAATTGTCAAAAAAAAAAAAAAATTAATTATCTTAAAAAAAGAAAAGAGAAAAAAAAAAGGAAAAATCAAACGTTAATTATCATACGAAAATGTATGAAAATAATAAAATGATATTAATTTTTTCTAATACTTCATAAAATTCTCGTTCGAACTTTTTAAACTAGAATAGAAAGTAGACCCGATAAAATTATTACTAAAGGTACGAGCTTATCTAATATTCGTTCACGTGAACAGAGGAAATACATATATATATATACATATATATATTTCCAAGATTAAGAAAGAGAAATTATAGCTGGTGTTAGGAAGAGTATATAATCTTCCTTCTTATCGTCTTTTTTTGCTCTTCCAAAAAACTTGGCGACTTAGCGAAGCCACTAAATTAACGGAGCTAAATTAATATAAGAAATATTCATTACACTTTTTTTATTCTCGATCATCCTTCGAGAAACTTAGATGAAGATGAAAAAAAAAAGAAAAATAAAAAAAAAGAAAAAGAAAAATTCAAGAAAAAAAAAAAAAAATATTCGAAACTATCGATAGAAATTAATTTATCGCAATAATACGAACAAACTTTTAATTACTATGTATTATTTCTATTAATACGTAAATAAACTAAGTTAGCCAATTCTATAAATATGTGCTTAGTAATCAATATACTCTGTGAAAATTTATCTTCTTCTTCTTCTTCCTTAAACATCGAGAAAACGCGATGAATATTTTAAAAAGAGATAAAATTAAAGAAAAATAAAGATAAAGATAGAGAGATAAAGAAAAAGAGAGGGAGAGAGAGAAATAAAGACGAACTAGAAACTTAACAAGACAAGACTAACGAACCGTCTTCGAGCTCGCATCTCTCTCATCGTTTCACGGATGGCACATGAATGCATAGGAACGGGAGAGCATGCTTTAAACTAAGCTAATTAGAACTAACGAGTTTGCAAATCGTTTCAAAAGCGGTCGTCGCTCCGCGTAATATTTCTTAAAGCTTTATAGCCAGTCAAAATAAAGCATAAGTTTTTACGTTTAGATAACTTACGTTAAAACCCTTTTATTCGACGAAGTTGAGAGAAAAAAAAAAAGAAAAGGATTAAAAATTTTAAATAGAGAAAATTAAAGAGGAAAAGAAAACTTCAATTTTTTCAACTTTTTGGAAAATGTCGGCGATCTTTAAAATATGTTTAACGCTGCATAAAAAAAAAAAAAAAAAAAAAAAAAGAAAATTTCAGCGAAACCGTGCAACGTGATTAAGTAAAATCATAGATTTTTAATCCACTTAATCTCGAAAGAATTAATCGATAACGATTTAACATATCGCTTTCACGTTTTATTAACGCGAGATACAATATATCCAATGTCTAATTGTCCTCTTAATCGTTTGACTGCTGCGGGCGCATATATGCGTCCAGCGAAAGTTTTGATTATTTACTATCGTCTCATGTGTATGTGATATGTCCAATATCTATGGAATAATAGATCGGTATTTATTTTTATTAATTATTTCTGATTAAATCACGATTCTTATAGATAACGCTATAAGGAACTTTGATGATGTTTTTTTTTTCCCCTTTTGATCTACATTTTTTTTTCTTCTTTATTTCTTTTTTTTTGTCGCATGCCACTCACGCGAAGCGTTTCAAAGCTTAGAACAGCTCGCAGTAAAAGGATTAAGAAGAAGAAAAAAAAAGAAAAAGAAAAGGAAAAAAAAAAAAGAAAGAAGATAGTTGTCGAACGCTATTAGCCCAAGCAATTATTCCACGGCCAACAGTCTCGAGGTTGAAAAAAAGAAGAGAGAAAGAGAGATGAAGAAAAAAAAAAAAAAAAAGAAATAAATGACTTATGGCTTACATCAACATAGTTCGAAGCATATTATCGGTGATAGTGCGTGACCAGAAAGGTAAATGAAGGAGAGAGAGAGGGAGAGACTGTGCAACGCAAAGCGTTCGTTCGTGTTCTTACGTAACGATTCCATTAGCATCATCAACCTATAGGTATAATATTATTATGGTAGAAGAGAATCGATATAAAGTAAATTCCTCGAGCAAACGATAATACGTTGATAAAGCACGAATCGCTGTCTTTTTTATTTTTTTTTTCTTTCTTCTTCTTCTTCTTTTTTTTTTTTTTGTTTTCTTTTTTTCTTTATTTTTTTTTATACTTGGCGCTGCCATTTCGCCTTTAAATGAAATTCTTCCTCGTTCAGGAATGTTCGAGGAGGTGAGGGTGAAGGGGTTATGAGGGTTTTCCATGAGGGGGAGGGATAAAGTTTTTGAAAAATTTGTTTATTACCAATCGAAATTTCGTACTACCAAACGTATATTGTGTGCGCTCTCTCTCTCTCTCTTTTTTTTTCTTTCTCTCTCTTATCAATAATAAAGATGAACAATCGGCTTTCTCTTTGTTTGAGACCTTACAAAAAAGAGAGAGAGAGAGAGAGAGAGAGAGAGAAACAGAGAGAAAAAGAAAAAGAAGAAAAAAAAATTGGATATTCGTTTGAAAAAAAAAAATATTATATATATATATATATATATATATATTTTTTTTTTTTGTCGAGAATCCTTTCAATGTTATATTCGTTGAAATATATATATATATATATATATATATATATATATATATATATATAAAAATCACCTCTCGACGAGGATTCAAACGTGAATTGATTGAAGTGGACGACATTTTCTGGTACACCCAGGAGTTATTTCTCAGACGAGAAATGAAAGAAGACAAAAAAGAAAAAAAAGAAAAAAAAAAGAAAAGAAACGAATAAAATAAAAAAAATTTTAATAAATAAATAAATGAAAAAAAGAAAAATGGAAAAGAGCCAAGTGAGAATTAGAAGCATAGAAGCGTAAAAGCGATGATTTGCACACACTCCTCGTCGTAAAAAATGAAAAAAAAAAAAAAAGAAAAAAAAAAAGAAAAAAAAACAGACAGAGAAAGAGAGAGAGCCCTTAAGCACGCAATTGCACGAACACTTAATCGTTTCCCCGTTCGAAGAGGAAAAAAAAAATAAATAAATAAAAAAGAAAAGGAAAGAAAAGAGAAAAAGAAAAAAAAAAAAAAAAAGAACTCGACCAAGTACTTATTGGTCGGAGCCAAAAGTGGGTGATGTTTTTATTTATTTATTTCTTTTTTTTTTCTTTTTTATTTCTTTTTCTTTTTGTTTCTTCTTTTCTTTATTATTATTTTTATAATTTTCTTTTTTTTTTTTTCCTTTACAATCTTATCTTCCTCTTTCGTCAAAAACTTATCACCTTGATTCTATCTACGAAGAAAAACTTCCAATCGTTCCCGATTTCCCACCCCCATTCCAACCCCCCAACTAACCCAACACCGCCTCTCTCCTCCCCCCCCCCTCATCCACCCGCTAATAATAGAAAGTTGTGTGACGATAGTCTGAAGTAGTAGAATGGGCGAGGCGCAACTCAATCGATTCATATCGAAGTACCTCTATCTAGTACGTGAAAGGCGTTAATGCGATCCTTAGGGATTACTACCCCCATTCCCTTCTTGGCTGCGTTCCGAAGTACGTAATTAAGAGCAGTCTCTATTTACTTGGCACTCGACTAAATTTACTCGAATCCCTCGAGCACAGCTTGGCGGCTCGGCACACTGCTCGGCTTGAATCGAATCGAATCGAATCGAATCGAATCGAATCGTTTCCACGCTTAAGATATTTATTTTCTTTATATATTCGCCTAGGATACAACGTATGGGATGATGTCTACTGTGAGATAAGAAAAAAAAAAAAAAAAAAAGAAAGAAATCTAACACCCTTTAATCCATCACAAATCCATCAAACCACTGTTGTACGTGTGCCACATAACTATACGTTTACTATACCACTCTTCACTGCTTTACATATTTTTTTTTTTCTTTTTTTTTTTTTTTTATACTGGATATCTTCACTGAAATGTTCTTTGGATAAAAAGAAAAAAAGAAAGGAAGAAAAAGAAATTAAATAAATTAAAAAATATAATGAATAAATGATCAACGTTAAAAGGGATCTATATCATTGGATTTTTATGCAAGGATCTTTCTTTCATGTTTAACGATACATATTAAATGTATGTATCTATGTAAATGCATAATAGATGTATGCATAAGTATATACGAAAATTGTATTATCCATGGGAATAAAGAAGGCACATGTGGATGAATACAATTGTTACTCTAATGCATCCACGATTCCTAACTCTCGACCTTCGACTTTTCGAAACCATCATTCACGAGATACATTTGACCTTTCAAATTCAATCCTATTCCAAGATATCCTTTTGATTCCTTAACGAAAACATATCCTTAACATGTTTTCTATCTCTATCTCTATCTCTTCTATTCCCTTTCTCAAACCTCCTAATCTCTATTAGCTAACCCATATAAACCAGAGAATCCCTATCCACCTTTCCTATTTTACTTTGGCAATCGAAAGAAATGAAAAAGGGAAACAAAATGGTAATGCATTTTCTGTTTGCCATTTCTTTTTTCTTCTTCTACTTCTTTCGTTTTTTTTCTTTCTTTTTTTCTTTTTTTCTTTTTTTCATCCTCTCTTTAAGCATCCACCGATGCTTATCTCTGGTTTCATTAATCAAATACAAACGACACGAATTAAATGCGTTCTCTCACGTTTATCAACATACTTACAGACAAATATATGTATTTACAAATGTGTGTATGTATGTATGTATATATGTACGTATATATGTATATATATATATATATATATATATTTATAAACTGTGGATCCTTATCTATGCTATACCACTTGGAAACCCTGGATTAAATGATATGAAAGAGAGTGAAGGAAAAAAAGTAAAAAGGAAAAAAAGAAAAGGAAAGAAAGAAAAAGGTGTTGCGATAAAAATATTCTTCTTTTCTTTTTCTTTTCCTTTTCTTTTTTTTTTTTTTTTTTCTTTTCTTTTTGTCCTTCATCTACAAACTCTGCACGATTTGAATTTCATATTTTATCGTACCAGCGAATGCGGATAAACGAACGAAATTGTTTCATACGTAAGAGTATGAAACACCGTGGTTGTATGTGTATGTGTGAGTAAAGAAATTCGATTTAACTAAATGGATAAAATAAAATTTTGAATAAAATATAACAAGGTGGCCCGAGGAAGAAGAAGATGAAGAGGAAGAAATTAAAAGAAAAAAAAAAAAAAAAAAAAGGAAAAAAGAAAGAAAAAAAGGGAGCAAAAAGTTTCTGGGTAATATTAGAAACAAATGGATTTCATTTTCTTAACCCAATTCTTTCTTCTTTTTTTACTATTGTAAACAATTTTGCTGATTTATTCAATTTGAGAATAAAAATATATACTTGACGAGTATCGAAGAAATAAAAGAAAAAAATGAAAAAAAATAAACAAATAAACAAACAGGCTAACAAAAAAAAAAAAATTCCTAAATAAATATCGATTATTATTATCTCGAGACACTATTGATCCTTAAATTTCTTTTTTTTTTTTCGTCGCATTGCCAAAACAATTTTCTCTCGTATGATCTACAAAAAAAAAAAAAAAAAAAAGAGAGAAACAAGAAGAAAAAAAAGAAACAAAAACGAAAAAAAAAAGAAAAGAGATTTGTCGCAAAAGAAAGATCGATAAATCCGATTGATCATTAAATCTAAAACGTAAGGGAATCTTTGATAAGTCCTGCAGTTTGCGTTAGGAACAACGTTGACAAGTAAGTAAATTGTAAGCAGAAAAAAAAACAGAAAAAAAAAGAATTCTTTTTTTTTTTACGACGAATGACGACATTGGTTATTAATCTTTTTCAAGAAAAAGGAAACAACAAGCGCGTAGCCGAGACAACAACAACAGCAAAGTTCTTGTACGTGAACTCGAACAACGTTTTCCATGCTATACTATTACTCTACGAGGAGCACCACCACCTTTGACCTAGTTTACTTATTCCATTAACGTATACGATGGATAACCTTTGCGCTTCCAACGCATAACGATATTAAAATAGCGCTAATTTGTAAACTGATCGAGAGGAAGGATTCTGTAGCTGTAGCTAAATATATATATATATATATATATATATATATATATATATATATATATATATATATATATACATGCATACATAAATAGATAGATAGATAGACAGATAAATAAATAAATAAATATATATGGGTATAGATAGATATTAAATGCATTTATAAATATATTATATATGTTTGCGCTCGCGCATTTGCACGTGTATATGTTCACGTGTTCGCATATGCCTCTCTCTCTCTCACTCTCTCTGTATAGAAGTGTGCGTTCGTTCGAGCTTCATGCTGCAATATAAATTATCTCGAACATCCGTCCATCCAAATTTATCTATCGACTGGTTCACAATATCCACAACGATATTATTTCAGGAGACTTTACCCTTTTTGATGCAAATAGTTTAAAAACGATCTCCATATCTATCTATCTATCTATCTATCTATCTATCTATCTAGAAAAGTGAGTGCCTATTACGAAAACCATTAACTTAACAAAGTTTTTCCTTTCTTTTTCCTAGTTTTCGAAACGTCTAGCTACGCAGAGTAGAGATAACCTAGTAGGGTCGATCGAACGAAATTCAATTTACCTTTGGTCCTGGAAAAGTGCTGGGTAAATCGATCCAACCTTCCACAGCATCCGGCGCTCGCGCGTTAAGAAAATGCGCGCAAAAAAAAAAAAGGAAGGAAGAAGAAGATAAGAGAGAGAGGGGGGGGGAGAAAAAAAAGAAAAGGAAAAAAAACCACGAACTCAAAAAAGTAATATACATATATGCCTTAATGATAATTATTGAATATAATAGTTTTAAAATAAATGATAATCATAGATTAATTATAAGCTTTAATTAAATCTTCCCAAAAAAAAAAAAAAAAACATATCAAATAAAACATTCCGACGGATATCTATGGATAGATAATCGTAATAATATCAGACATATAACAATTAAAAAAATAACAATACCATATAATAGACAAATAGAGAGAGAGAGAATCGGGAAATGATTCAACGGGAATTACTGGGACGCAATTTTTCCTTTTTTTTTTTTTTTTTTTTTTTGTTTTTCGTCCGTCCCATATTGTCGATCCTTGATAATAATAAAAAATAAAAAACAAAAGGAAGGAAGAAGGAAGGAAGGAAGGAAAAGAAAAAGAAAGAGAAAGAAAGAAAACGATCGTTCCTATTCTTAATAGCTGGTAGAAACTTCGCTTGGAAGCAGTTTGCTTGCAAGCTCTCGAGCCATTTCGACCTTCTTTCGTAGTACATAGGTCGGTGCAATGGCCAGGCTACGTAGTCGAATGTCTACATAGGTGGCGCTCACGCTAATCAGCGTGTGCAACCTGAAAGCACTGAAATAAGGAAGCAAGGAAAAGGGGAGGAAAGGTAGATAGGTAGGTGGGTATGTGGGTAGGTAGGTAGGTAGATGGGTAGATAGGTAGGTAGGTAGATGGGTGGGTAGGTAGGTAGGTAGATGGGTAGGTAGGTAGGTAGGTAGGTAGGTAGGTAGAGATAGAAAGGTGTAGAGGAAGAAAGGAAGGAAGGAAGGAATCAAGGAAGGAAATAAATAGGTGAAAGAGGGATGAAAAAGAGAAATAACTGAATAAGAGGAGAGAATGAGGTAAGAGGAAAAGAGAGAAGAAAGAATTTAAAAGAAGCTCAAGGATAAAAGAGAGAAAGAGGGGAAAGGAGTTGGACGAAGCTAAATGGGAAAAGAGAAAGAAGAAAAAGAAAAAAAGAGAGAGAGAGAGAGAGAGAGAAATTGTGGATGGTCAAAGAGGGGGTTGTGGAAAAAGGGTCGAGGGGAGAAGTGGTGGTCGAAGAGTGGGGATGGGGTTGTATCGACCGCGCCGCACTGCGGGGCTTTATCCCCTCCCCGCACACCCGTTCACCACACCTCCCCAACCCTCTCCTAGCTCTCGACCATCACGACGAACCCCGCCTGGACGTGTCCACGAGAACGCATCCCCTTTTCTATGATAATTCCCTTTTCCTCCCTACGGTCAGTAACACACATTCTCTCTCTCTCTCTCTCTCTCTCCCTCTCTCCCTCTCTTCTCTACTTTTTTTTCTCTCTTGCTCTCCTATGAAAAATCTGAGCCTGGATACTGGACACTCTATAGGGGATGGAGAAAGAAGGGAGAGAAGAGGGGAAAAAAGTCATCCCTTTTTTTCGGATTTTCTATTTCGATTTCATTGCTAAAAGGGTTGAGAAATAGAAAGAGAGAGAGAATAATATATATACATATACATATATTTCAATCGATTCTTTTTACGATTAATGACGAATGCTCTGCAAAATTGTTAATAAATAAATATATAAATAGCATAATAAAATTATTGAATCCTTCGAACTGTATATATATATATATATATATAGTTCGTATATATATATATCTATATATATTAGATAATTCAATATTCCTATCGAATCGATATATATCTTAGAATCTCGGTATTAACTAAGGCACAATCTCGATTATTCAATTTATATGTCGTCAAGTAGCATAATCAATGACATACGATATAACAAGAATAAAATCTACGATATATCTCCAAGATATAAATATTACTTTACATACTTCTTCTATCCGCGTATACGTTTCAAAAAGTGAGAAGAAATATGATATATCTTGTCACGAGTTGAACAGGCGGGTCCGGTGGGAGGGAATGTGGAGATGGAGACTATTTAATGATTCTGCTTACATAACGTCCATATTCCATTCTAAAGAAAACAAATAAGAAGCTAGTGTAAACGTGCTAGATACTACGAAGAGAAAGAGAGACAACAATCCGAAAAAAAAAGAAAAAGAAAAAATAGAGAAAAAACAACAACAACGAGGAAAGGGAAATAAAAGAAAAAACAGTAAAAAAAAAAAGAGAAAAGGATGAAAAAACGAACGAAATATTTCCTTCAAATAATGAAAGGGTGAAGTGGGTTGGGATGGGATGGGATGGGGTGGGCAGGTGATGTGGTTCAAAGAAAAATAAAAAGGGGGAGGGGTAACATAATAAATCTTGTTCGATTTAATGGAAGGAGACTCCCCTTGAGTTTGGTATGACGGAAATAGTGGAAAGTATGGCTCGTTTTATAGGTTCCACTTCGATTGAAAAGATGATGGGGGGGGGAGGGAGGGAGTGGTAGGAAAGGATTGCTCGCGCGCACGGAGTTAGAAGAGGTGGTAGTAATAATAGTAGTAGTAGTAGTAGTGGTGATGATAGTGGTGGTAGTAGTGGTGTGCGCTTGGTCCGGTCAAAAGCAACCAATAAAGATTCACCTAAGTTTAGGAGAGGGACGAAACAGTACGGGGAGGATTCGAAGCGAATGTAATTACGTTCGTTCCTCGCTTATTCGAGCCCCTTTTCGCATGTCTATCAAGAAAAAGTTAGAAATGTCGAACGTCGATACGTCCTTTTTTCTTTCTCTCTCTGTGTGTGTATGTGTATGTGTATATATATATATATATCTCTACATGTATGTTACGCTTCTTTTTCTTTCTCTTACTTTTTCTCTTTGATCACGCACGCGCCGCAGAACACATATTAGTAGAACGAACATATTCATTTATTTACCTTTGCTAATACGATACTGTCGACAAATAAAAATTATTTCCCTTTCTTTTTTTTTTTTTTTTTTGGTTGAGAAAAGAACGATGAAAAGATACTATATTATTATTATTTATTTATTTATCTTTTTATTTATTTATTTTCTTTTCTTTCCTTTTTTCTCTTCTTTCCTCTTTGTACATACACACAGATATATATATATATATATATATATATATATATATATATATATATATATATATATATATATATATATACATACGTACGTACGTACATACACGCATATATATCTCGATAGAAATTTTTCCTTCTGCTAGTAATAGTCCGGTCGTTTTCGTCTTAGTCGTCTTTTAGTGGTCTTAGTCGTGCTTACATATTGTAGAAGCGAATAAACGCGAGAGCGTAGAGACCGAGCTCATTTGTGGAGCGACCGAGTTGTTAAACTGAAAGGACGGAAATTAATCGGTCACATCGGTCACGTCTGGTCGCTATTGCTTCTCTCTTTTTCTCTCTCTCTCTCTGTCTTGTACGCTTTGTACATCGAACTACTTCCCTTTGGCTGGGTTGAAATGACGATCGACACGTAAAAAACTCGTTCATTGCATGCGTGCATGCGTATATATACGTGTATACGTAAGTATATATATATATATATGTGTGTGTGTGCGCGCGTGCGCTAGAACGTCCACAGGTTTATGCGTCCTAAATATATGTAAAAATTGATGATACGACGTAACGCATAAACGAGAATAAAGTCGAAAGTCAGCCAAGTTTTGACGACTTCGTTGGACGTTTATCTTAAAAAGAAATCAGAACAAGGGGTATAGCCGGGAGAAAAAGGGATAAGGGATATGAAATGTAAAGAGTATGTGTGTGTGTATATATGGGGGGGGGATCTTATATGTGTATGTATTTATGTGTGTGTGTGTGTACATATATATGCACAAAGTGCATAGAAACTTGGCTCGATTCTGTCGCTGACATTCGGCTTTAAATTTCGTCCGGTTTCTTCTTTTTTCTTTTTCTCACTTTTTCTTTCTTCCTTTTTTTTTCCTCTCTCTTTCCGAAGGCCCTATATAATTACGAATTCAAAAAAAAAAAAAAAAAAAAAAAAGGAGAAGGAGAAATGAAAAATGAGAGAAAAGGGAAAAAAAACGGAGAGGGTGGGTGAAGCAAAGTTCAAAGGGCGATAAAAATTATGAAAAGAAAATTTCGTCGATTTCGATATCGATCGAATGATTTGTTTAATTGTCTTTTTTCCTATGGCTAAAAGTTCACGGCAACAATTCGTAAGTTCGTTAGTAGGTAAATTGTGTACCGTAGTTAATGAAAGATAACCCTCGATAACAAACCCCGAACCCGATAGAATGAAAATATATGTGATATGTACATATGTGCGTATGTATGTAAATATATATGTGTGTGTGTGTGTGTGTGTGTGTTTATAACAGCTATGATGCCGTAGAAATAATTAACCGTTCGCATCTGTACGGCATCGTTAAGGCAATATTATGATTTTCCTCTTTTTGCTTTAGATATTGTTTGATCTATTGAACGGTCCGTTGTTAATCATAAACGTATCATAATAACGTTTATGTTTTTAGACGTTCATCGTCTAGGTGTATGTAATTTATACATAACATGCACGTGTATGCACGTGTATGCATATTTGAAACTAATCTCGCTAAAACCCGTCGCGTATAGCATTTAATTACATTTCGTATTGTATTATTAATTTCTCGGTTAGATCATAAGTAACGTTAATATTTTCATCAGAAATATCTAAAATAAATCGATAGTAAACGTGAGAAACGGGGAAGGGAAGGAAGAGAAGAGAGAGGAGGGAGGGAAGGTAGGGGAGTGGACAAGGCGGGGCGGGGTGGGGCGGGGTAGAGTTAATAACCCTTTGCACTCCAAGTACTCCTCAGAGGCACTGCCATAGTTCGGTAAATTTGTACACGAAGTTTACCTCTTAGGCACAACCCCGATAATATGCAAGCACAGAGGATCAAACTGTTCTTGTTTGCTGATTACGTTTGATTTCATGGTGTCATGTTGATTTCAGTATTTTGATTTAGTATTTGTTGAACCGATAAAATAAATAAATAAAGAAAGAAAGAAAGAAAGAAAGAAAGGATGAAAGAAAAAGAAAAAAGAAAAACATTATCCGCCATCGAAAAAGTTAGTCGAGAAAAAGTTCGAGTTTAAAGGGTTATAAAAGATAAAAGTAAATGGTGGATGGTGGATGGTGGATGAAAGAAAAAAAGAAAGGGCGAAAGGAAGAAGAAAAAGATGCCTCTTATATCAATGCTCGTCGTTTTCAATCTCGTCGTTTTCAGAGCTCATTGTTTCAGTCTCCTCGATATCGTTTAAAAATGATAATCTAATTAGATTCGTGGACTCCACCACCTCACACCCCAATTTGGTTTAATTCGTTTCAAGGTGTTTCATCGAACTAATCGTTAAAGAGAAATCGATCGATTATTTTTCGAAATTATCAATTATTTTAATTCACGGTGTATCTCTTTTTCGTTTCTAAAAGAGACACGATTTTAATTTTATTAGTACTCTATTTTATTCTCGAACTAAAATGGCTGATGACGATGACGATGATGATGACGATGACGATGATGACGATGACGACGATGATGATGATGATGATAAAAGGAATTCTCGTATTCGTAATTGAAACGTCGAAGAATCGTCTCTCCCTTCTAATTACTTCCCAACGTTCCCCTGCGAAATATTAGTCGGAAGAGAAATTTAATTAAAATAGTCGGAACGTTTAGCGCAAGAATATTTGATTTCGAGATGGCAATTTTCTTTATAAAACGAGAAATGCCATCTCCATTACTATGTTTTTTTTTCTTTTTTTTTTTTTTTTTTTAAAGCAACTACTACTTTCAGGAATAGATTTATCTTTGATGATAAAATAAAAAAAAAGAATTATATGAACAGGTTAAAGTAGCCAAATAGATAGATAGGATAGATCATAAGTCAAATATCATATACCTGCTTTATGATGGATGATGATGTGTCGATTGTAACGGGGAAAAAAGAGAGAGAAAGAGAAAATGAAAACATCAAAAATAAAAGCAAAAACAAAAAAAAAAAAAAAAGAAAAGAAGAGATTTGAGGGGGAAAGACTCGAATGATTGAGCCATTCGATTGCTCATGCTATTAAAATCTCCGAGTGCAATATAACAAGGCTAAACGAACGTGTCGCTGTTTAATCCCCAAGCAAATATATATGTATATACAGACGTATAAACGCATCGGGGATTAATCGATTAATTCCGTTTGCTGGTAGTGCCAATTATTTCATTCTGTCAACTAAATATCATAGAATGAAATTGATGGTTTATTTGATACATTCCTACACTTTTATCGTCAACATTTGATCGACCATATATTCTATACATACATACTTACATATATATTTATATATATATATATATTTTTTTTTTTTTATTTATACATATATGTATAGTTTATCATTGGTATTGATATTTTTATTTAAACAATACGAGAGAAAGAGAGAACGATATCAATATTTATATTTAACAGTTGGAATTATTATAACAAATGTGACAACCTATCCTACAAAGTCTAATAAATAAGATACAACAACGTGTAGAAAAATAAACTAAACTTAAAGGTGACCTTTGTGCAAAAATATTACCCTCAGACACATCCCTTAAGATGTAAGATCCCACTTCGACGATCGTAACTCGGTCAATTTTCATGTGTCTCTTAATTAAAGTTATATCTAATCGATTAACGACCACCCTCTACTCACCTTCTCCTCCCCAACCCGAACTCCTAAGTGCTCTTCTCTCTCTCTCTCTCTCTCTCTCTCTTTCTCTCTCTGAGCACTTATGTAATATTATTAGGGAAAAGAAAAGAAAAGAAAAAAAAAAAGAAAAAGAAATCATCTCTTAAAAAAAATTCTCGTCGATAATTTATGCCTACGTTATCGTTACAATCGTAATAAAAAATAAAATATATTGTCGATGACATCTTTTATAAAATTATTCGACTACTATATATATATATATATATATATATACATATGCATATATAAATAAAAAATAAAAGTAAGGAAAAAGAAAAAAGCCAGGGAAAAAAAAAATGGCGACAGCCACTTCGTGTTTTAACGAAGAAGAGAACGTAAAAAAAGAAAATAAAAGAACAAAGAAAGAAAAGAAAGAAAGAAAGTTAAATTCGCGAGCAACGAACGAATTTAGTTGCCTCGTGTAAAATATACCAAAAGAACGCGGGTCACGTTGAATTAGACATTAGAACGTTTTAAGGGCCTTTTTACAGGGCGGTTGGTTTCCTACCCAAGGAATTATAATTCGTGGTAGCGTGGGTCGACCCTCTGTCGTTCTGAACCGAACGTCTCGAGGAAGTTCGCCATTAAAATGGCCCAATCAAACAGAGATAGAGAGATAGAAAGAGAGAAAGAGAGAGAAAGAGAGAGAGAGAGAGAGAGAGAGAGAGAGAGACAGATATGAGAAGACACACGAGACGTATCGTTTTCGTCGTCTACGAAGTGAAATCGTAAATCGTGACCGACACTATCAAACGTAATACGATGTTTCTCTTCCTCCGTTTAACAACGTCGGGCTCGAAAAAACATAACATTTTTAAAATTTTCTACATTTATAGGGGTGGAAGAAAAAAAAAAAAAAGAGAGAAGGGAAAACGTCATATACCCTATGATCGAAAAAAAAAAAGTATGAGGAGAATTGTGTGGATTGTTCGACAAAAAATAACTGGACAACTCAAAAAAAAAAAAAAAAAAAAAAAAAGAATAAAAAAAACAAATTAAAAAAAAAGACAAAATAACGTATGACACAGTTGTATGGATCGGTAAAAGACACTTAGTGAATAATCCTATTTTGTATGTGTGTGTCAGGATTATTCACATATACACATAAATAGATATATGTATTTTATATATATATATATATATATATATATATATATATATATATATGTATTACGTGAACGTCCGTCTATGTGTGTCCGTCGACGGCCCCCTGACACACATTGACTCGTTAAAATAACGACATAATGGCTAATTTAACGATAATAAGCGCGAACCGTATCGCTCGAATTAACGTCGAAGGTGAGACGAGCGGTCGAGATAACACGTTGGGAGGTGAGAGGAGGACCGAAAGAGATATAAAAGGAGATAAAAAGAGTACGGGACACAGAGCGACGAGATAGGACGGTACGAGATGGAACGGAACGGAACGGAACGGAATGGAACGAGATAGGGAGGGAGGGAAAAGCGGGGAAACGTACACGGAATTCCAAAGCTTTAACACATTCAACCCTTTTGTTGTACACATCCTGCCATCTCGCGGTCGATTCGAGAAGTGTTTGCACGACCAAAGAAAGAGATAAAAAGCGAAAACGAAATAGAGAGAGAGAGAGAGAGAGAGAGAGAATCATAAAGATTTTTGTGTCAAAAAAGTAAAAGAAACAGAGAAAAAAAAATAAAAGGAAAGAAGGAAATAATTTTATTCGTTTAATTATGCACATAAAAAGACCTATACGATATATTAATTAAAACATCCTTTTGTCTTATTATTATTATTATTATTATTATATATATATATATATATATATATATATATATGTAAGACAAAAAAAATATATATATATACATATAAATGCACATGTGTACGATAAAGAAAAATGTCGGTCATGGTTTTTAATTCTTTTCATACTCCCTAACTACCCCCACATCACACAGCACCAGCCATACTTTCTTCAAAGAATGAGATTCATGAATAAAAAATTAATATCCCTTTAAAGATAAAGTGCAATATACTCCTTCCTTCTCTCTCTTTCTCTCTCTCTTTCTCTTTCTCTCTCTCATTATGAATTAAAAAGTAGCTTCGAAGTTGTATAATATATACGACAAACTACTAATTATGTATATGTAAAGTAACGAATTAAGAACGTTTTTTAAGCTGTATTTCAAGATGAAAATAAAATAGAAATGAAAGAGGAGTAATGAAAAATGATATGGTAGAATGAATTTATGGTAGTTACAGGTATAGGTTTCATTGTTCATCTCTCTCTCTCTCTCTCTCTCTCTCTCTCTCTTATTTCTTTTTCCTCTTTAACACCCACACAGCAGGTACATTCCCAAGGGAGTCCGGTTCTATGACTGATGCTTAGGACGACCTTGACACAGATTCTTCTATCCGGGTTCTCTCTCTCTCTCTCTCTCTCTCTCTCTTTCTCTCTCTCTCTCTTTTCCAAAAAATCTCTCGACCTTAAAACGTTACCTTATCTCTCTATATACACTTTATCGTATTTATTATTATAACAGAAATATACATACGTGAAGTTAAAGATAACGAAAGACCGACAACATTAAGATAAGAATAAAAAGATGATATTGTTACATTATATCGAAAATGTCTAAACGACCTTTCATCGTGCAATCACAGACAACATCCTTTAGTAAACATAAGTACAATAGATAACTAATATTGGTATGCGTAAACAAAGTCATTTTGAATCTGACGCAAAATATTCTATATTTCTCATTTGTTGTTGTTTTTTTCCCCCTTTATTCTTTTTCTCTTACGTATGAATTTCATTCTTAAAGCGAGAAGAGGAACAGACAATAAGAAAAAAACAAAGTCGCGAATATTTCAAACGATCCTTTGTAAATATATATAAAGAGAAAGAGAAAGAGAGATAGAGAGAGAGAAAGAGAGAGATAGAAAAATATGTATATATATATATATATATATATATATATATATATATATATATATATATATATATATATATATATATAGATGGAAATAGATCGTAGAAAATACAAAAATAGAATCGCATTGGGGTGCGTGGGAGTTTAGAAACTCAAGGCCAAAGGGGGTTACATATGAGTTAAAAAAAGAGCATTAGAGAAACGCTGAAACTCAAACCATTTGAAGATTTTCTAAGTGAAAACATATGTATATACATACACACACACACATATATATATATGTATGTATATATATATATATATACATACATATACATATAATAAATAATATATATATACATATATATTACGTGTATAACAAGTCGCTATCAAAGGAAAGAGATAAAATACGAACGAAGGCTAAGAGAGAAATAGGAGCACTGACATTCCAATAGCGTGTTCGCACTTTATACAGAAAAAAGAAAGAGATAAAGAGAGAGAAAGATTGAGTGAGAATGAGAGTAAGTGAGTGAGTGAATAAGAGAGAGAGAGAGAGAGAGAGAGAGAGAGAGAGAGAGAGAGAGAGAGAGAGAGAGAGAGAGAGAGTAAAGGAAAGAGAGAAATAGAAGGAGATAGGGAGAATGCGTTGAGAGAAAACCTTGACGTTTTATTCCATTTCTTTTCCCCTATAAATAACTTTTTTTCCAAATCGAATCTTCTTCCTCTAACCCAGTCTCTCTCTCTCTCTCTCTCTCTCTCTCTCTCTCTCTCTCTCTCTCTCTCTCTCTCTCTCTCTCTCTCTCTCTCTCTCTCTCTGTCTCTCTCTCACACACACACATAGACATACGAGCTTTAAACATAATCCAAGTAAGAATAACCATAGTGACATTTTTTTATTTGTCCCATATATAGCAGGAGAGAAAAGAGAAAAAAAAAAAAATTGAATCCGGGAAATAACGAAGCAACGTAATAAATCCCAATTGTATTATTTTCGTAATCACGCGAATGAATAAAATTCTTTAAATGATCGATTGAATGATTCCATTGGTCTCAAACTTTCGATTTAAACTACTATTTACTATAATATAATATAGGGAGGAAGGGGAGAAGAAAGAGGGGGAGTGAGTAAAAAATAATGTCTTTTCCTGCAAAAATAATAAACGCGAAATTAGAAAAAGTAAAATTCAAGCCACATTAGAAACGTCGAAATGGTCAATTATTAAAGATTTGTTTTCGTTTCTTTTCTGTCTTTTTTTTTCTTTTTTTTTTTTTTTTTTTTTTTTGGACTCTGAATATAATCACGCACAATACATGTATCTAATAACGTGACTGATAAGATAAACAAGTATGTTACACAAACACAAATATTTGATTGGTAGTGGCTTTTGTTCGAAAAAAATTGCTGAATATTTATTTTTTCTTTTCTTTTTCTTTTGCGTGATATCAACAAAACGAAATCCTCCATTACGATTCGGAAACAATTTAGTAGAGTGTTCTCGAAACGATAAAGAGCATGAAAAATGTTCTCTCGTAATATTCATAAAAGGATCTTTTAGAACTGGTATATATTAGAGTCAAAAAAAAAAAAAAAAGAAAAAAATAATAAATAAATAAAAAAAACAAAAAAAAAACAAAATCAAAATCGATTACAATGCGCTCGTACATTATATCAAAGTTCAATAAAATAAAGACATATGTGTTTTATCAATTTTTACGTTTAAAGTCCAATTAAAATCTGATCGTCAAATTGCATTTTAAACATCACAAGTGCTTCTAAGGAAAACAAATTAATTCTGATTAATAACCTTTTGCTTGAGGTATAACAAACGAATCCCCATTCGTATTGCTCGAGTTATTGTGTCCATTCGTTGTGTTTTTTGTTTATCCTTTTTATTGTACCTACATATACATACATAGATACATACATAGATAAATACATACTTATAAGATATGCTTACTCATACTCAATAATACGATGAACTATTTGAAAACTGATCTGTTATAAAACTTTAAGAAACTTAATAGCACATGTTATTTTTTATTTCCTTTTTTTTTTCTTTATTGTTGTTGTTTTTCTTTCTTCCTCTTTGTTCCATTTTCTATCTAAACTTGCTATAATTGTATCCCAATTAAAAATGGCATGATCTTTATTGAATATTTATAGATTATTCTATTACGAGAGGGAAAAGATTGTGCCGAACATGAAAAAAAAAAGAAGGAAAAAAAGGAAAAAAAAAAGAATCAAAAAAAAGTAAAATGAAATGAACGATTGAATATAACGAACGATCTGTGTGTGTGTGTGAGAGAGAGAGAGAGAGAGGTTAGAGAAGGAGGAAGAGGAGGGAAAGAGGATCCTCGTTAGAAAATCCTGACTGGTAATTAAGCACAAGAACTACAATCGAATCGATCAAATCCGTACTATTCGAATGAACAAAAAATCGGATGAATGTTTTACGAATGACTTTCAAACGTGCTCGACGAGCGTTAATAAATATCGTCGTTAAAAAAAAAGGAAAAAAAATCCTTTCCTTTTCCCTTTCCTGTCCATTAGATCAGTGGTTGTCAAAGTAAAGGGAGCATTAATACTTTTAAAAACACGACGATATATATCGTCGTGAGAACTTAAAAAGCAAAAAAAAATTCTATGGGTATATACGTAATTCTATGGGATACGCTCCTGAAGTTACAAATCGTAAGCTATCGTGACAATTAATTGCTCTTTAATTACAATATATTATTTTATATCACATTATTTTTACATTACAACTATATAGTTCGATCTATTGGATTTTGTCGATAGACTTTCCGCAATCACTTATTTGCCAACTCAATAATAAACACATTAGATATATTTGCATCATATATCTGTTTTCATGAGATACATTATTTTCAAATTTCAAATAATTGAGAACCACTGTACCTATGTTGTTACCCATACACTTATTCACTAAGGATTTGAATTCCGCGGTTAGCGCTCCATTTTCCCGCCATTTTATTGTCCATTAAAAATCACGACGAAATACTTAATTTATATATATATATATATAAAATAAAAAAAAAATCTTCAGGATTTTGATTGAACGATTACATCTAAGAGAAGGAAAAAATAATAAGACGATGTACGATAAATACGACAAACGATTAACATTTTTTTTTATAAGAAATAAAAAATAAAAGAAGTGAATAAGTTTAAAAAAGAAAAAAAAAAAAGAAAAAGAAAAAAGGTCTATCCATATGCCTATCTTTTTCTATGATTGAATTTTATTCTATCTAAGAAAAAAAAATGTTCTTTAATCCAATCTCTATTATCTGTCTTACTTATCCTATTTAATAACAAGGAACGAACGAAGAATTATGGTTACAAAGGCCACGTCTTATAACGATGCATCTCTTAGAGCATTGGCATGCTAAGTCTCATTAAAGATTATCCTTATCATTGACATTACGTAGTTGAAAGATAATGAAAGAAAGAAAGAAAAAAAAAACAAAAAAGAAAAAAAAAGAATGATCTTCGGGTCGACGTACTCTAATATTACGTTGTCAATGTATATAATTCTACGACTATTAACGCTATTACAATTCTTTTTCATTGTCAAGGATATCGATGATCCGTGAACGATAAATCTATTTGTCATTATTACATAACCTAAAACTGGTTTATAAAATAATAATGAAGAAGAAAAAAAAAGAAAGAAAAGAAAAGAAGAAGGAAAAAAAAAAGAAGCAAATAAATAATATATTCAATAATAAATGAAGAAAAATTATCGAAAGATTAATGCGATCTAAAAATGATATACAAATCGGCAAGAGGTTGTTGTCGTTGTTGTTCCGATTATCGAATGAAGTAAATGTCGGACAATTTCATCTTTACGTTACATTACGAGGAAATAAGGATAGAGAGAGAGAAAGAACGGGAAAAAAACAAAGAAGAAAAAAAGAAAATAAACAGAAACATTCAAGAAACGATCGGACAAGGAGAAGGGCGTGGTTTAATCAAAGAACGTTATGTTTCCTCTATCTGACCGCTGGCAGTCAATAAAACAAAGAAAAAAAATAAAAAAAGAAGGAAAATAAGCCGCAAAATATGATGCGATTAGATATATATATACACACACACACACACACATATATATATGTATATATGTGTGTGTATGTGCGTGTACATATATATCTATCGATCGTGATCGTATGATCGTGTTTCGTTAATCTTTTATCTACTCGGATATATTTCTCTATTTATTTATTTCTTTTTTTTTTTTTTTGTTTCTTTTTTCGTCTGGATAAACACGATTCGTCGATTATTTTTCTAACATTTTCTTTTCTATCATTAATACGAATATTACGTCTTTATCTTCGTTCGTATTTTTCATTTGTTATAAGAAAATTATTCAACGAATATAGATCGATTAGAAAATTAATATAATAAAAAGAAAAGAAAGAAAGAGAGAAAGAGAGAGAGAGAAAAAAAATAAAACATGGACTTACTTCGGTGGCCAGCTTCCCTTTCGACGCCATCTTGACAACAACGATGGTCGCCGAGCAAAGATATTGTCGACTACCTGCTCCACGCGACGTACACACTCCCCTCTTTTTTCTGGTATTCTTCCTCTAATATCTTTCTCACTCTCTTTCTATCTCACTCTCACTCTCACTCTTCCTGTCTCTTTCTCTCTCTTTTTCTCTCTTTCTCTAGTTTTGTCCTTTTTTACCAATTTTCAAAACCCTTGCGATTTAGTAAACGTCTACGATTTTTTTTTAATTGCACAGGACGAAACACCTGTTGAAGCACTGATGAAAAGAGACAGACAGACAGACAGACAGACAGACAGATAGACAGATAGACAAAAATACAAAGAAATATAAAGAGAAAGAGACAGAGAAATAGAGAGAAAGAAAAAAGAAAAAGTACTGCCTTCTTCTCTTCTAATTATTCTTTATTCTTCCACTTCTTCTTCTCCTTCTTCTTCTTCTTCTTCTTCTTCTTCTTTTACTTTCTCACTCGATCGCCATTAAACATTATTAACACACACACGAGAGCAACACTTGTCTGGCCGAATCTTATTTAATTAAAAACTTCACAATAATCTCGAATATCCGAAAAATGAAATAAGTTTTTCTCTTTCGTAGATTTGACGATGACGATACGATTCACAACACGCACGCCACGTGTTGACGTCAAGCCAGAGACCTTTTATAAACGATACTACGAAGAGGACGAAGATATCTCGAGATACTGAGCACTATCGTTCCCCCACCATTATAATACCTTACTCGTTTTTAACGGACCGGCGGCAACACGCACTAAGTCCCTCTTTTCGTTCTGACTCGACTATCTTCGGTTCGGTTCGGTACGACTCGACTCCGATCGCCGATTCTAATAGGACGATGTACTTCTCCTCTCAGCCCCACTACATCCCTCCAGATCCCACATAACCTATCGCTATTTCGCGCTTTCACTCATAGAAATTGGAGACCGCGCCGGCGCACTCGCGCCATCTCGCGCTAAACACTTTATTCACCATTGGCACGTTACGATATTCAAATTTGATATAAATATATATGTATATATATATATATATTTTCTTTAAATAATAAAACACACGCGTACACACACATATATATATATATATATGTAGATCGTCCAATAATGGATTACGTTTAATGATTATATATATATATATCGAGTATAAATATTTTATAAACAAGAACAATGATGAATTTAATGTTAGATTCAGGCTAATGATATACCTTATCCACTATGATTATTGGACAAGAAAAGTTGGTCGTCCTTTTTACTCTCTGTCTTTTTATCTCTCTTTTTCTCTCTTTCTCTCTCTTTCTTTCTCTTTCTTTCACTCGTTAGAAGAATCCGTTTTAATTTACGGCAAATTAACCTCCTCGAAGACTTATGCCCTCGTTGATCCCTACCATTTGATCCTACCAAAGAGACTTACAGATCTCTACACGAAATTTTCAAACAGAACAAAAAGATTGAGTATAAAGAATATATATATATATATATATGTATGTGTGTATATAAAAACGATTAACTTAATTCTTTTTTTTTATAAAACTACAATACTTCGATTTTTATCGTTTAACCATCGGAACCGTTCGTTCGGCAACTATCGACTATTCTCGAACCAATTCGGTAATCTTACCTACGACGTATATCAAATTATAAATTAATCGAAATATTTTCCGGAATATAAATCAATGGAAATACTTCAATATTTTCTATCATAAATAAGTGTCTCGTTTTTTGTTTTGTTTTTTTTTTTTTTTCTTTTTATCACGAGAGTCCATAAATAAATTATCTGTCACAGGTGAGAAAAAAAGTTAAAAATTTTTTCGCGCGTAAAAGACGTACACAGAAAGATAGAGATAGAGAGAGAGAGAGAGAGAGAGAGAGAGAAAGAGAGATTGAGAGAAAGAGAAAGAGGAAAAATCCATCCATCGTTGTCATCCATCTTCGTTCCAGGTTTTTTGTTAAATTTTTTTATCTTTCTTTCTATATCTTTTTTTCTCGGTCCATTAAACGTGTAGTACCTCTTACGCTTCCGGCATTTTCTAGTTATTTTTTTGTTTATTTCTCTCTCTCTCTCTCTCTCTCTTTTTCTCTTTTTCTCTTTTTCTCTCTCACATTTCAGTTGTACATTTTTGGTTTCGTATTTGGTATCACTTGATAAACGTTAAGGCATCTTTTTTGATGTCGTCGATATATCAATGGAATTTTTATTGTGCAAATACGTGCTATATAAAACGAGAAGTATGAAGAAATAAGAGAAAGAGAGAGAAAGTGAATAAAGAGAGAGAGAGAGAGAGAGAGAGAGAGAGAGGGAAAACGAAAGAGAAAAAAAGAGAATGAAAAAGAAGAGAGAGAGAGAGAGAGAGAGAGAGAAAAGAAGAAAATGGTAGGTCTCTGTGGAGGTTTGTTTGAGCCAGTAAATCCATTTGGAGAGCTCGTGTCCAAGCTGACAAGAACGGAAAGGAATAGATAGATATTGTAGTAGACCTATCGTTCTAGTTCGAACGTTCAAAACTTCGCTCGTTATCCTCGATGTATGACGCCTACAATATGAACGGTAACTATGTTCACATGTATACATAAATACATACATACACACATACATACATATATGTATATATTATATGCTACGTGCATCCGTCTCTATGGTATCCAACTGCATGTATGGTTCTATGTATATTCATCTGCATTTAATGGGCCTGTGTGTATTCAACTATGTATGAGTCTCTCCGTATGTATGTTTGTGTGTATGTGTGTATCCTATATATATTAAACTTATTTGTAATACGTCTATGTGTATTATACCTTAGTATGTATATGCCCATCCTGCTAAAGATATGTATATGCATAGTACGAACACGACGAATGCAGTTGCATCGTGCATCGTCGATGTTCTCCCCTGTAACAGGAGTTTGTTCTCGGCGAACGTCATCGAATCGAAATAATGTCAAGGACGAACCATAGTAACCAATCGTTACCAACGAACAAATTTGTAAACCGTTCTTCGTTCATGCAGAAAATACGCATTCTCGTTTGGATAATAAAAGAAATAACATACATGCATGCATTCATGTACGACGTACGTATGCATTATAAAAGGAAATAGAGATTATGTCGTTAAATCGATTAAAAGGACGTGTCAACAATTTATCCACTTTGATAAATCATAACTATTAATTCTATTTTCTATTCTATTAATCTTTTTTATTGATCGTATTTCTTTTTAGTTACGAAATAGATATTTATATCGATCCTAAAATGCAATGCATCTTGGTAAATCGAATCCATTGGAGATAAATGAAAATATGCGTGAATAACTTATATATATATATATATTATTCCTGCATACATACATATATACATATATAAATAAATATATATATACATACATAAATATATATGGATCCGTACATATATATATACATGAATACATACATATATATATATATATATATATATATATATATATATATATGGTATTAAGACGATGTTGAGCGGACGTTGAAATAGATTACATTGATCTAAAATGAAATACATACATACATATGCGAAAAGTCGATAAAACTAGCCACTGGATTTCCTGACTTAGCTCTACAAATAAATCAAAATCTGTCAGGTTCAACGATACGAATCTGCAATACGTAGATATATTTCATACGTTTTTCAAATTGTCGATATTTTATTAATAGATTTTTCTTTTCCTTTTCTTTATTCTTTTTTTTTTTTTTCATCATCGATAATCGACGCTTCTAAAGAATAAAGAAAAATAAATGAAATTGTTTAAGTATACGTACTTTCTTGAAATTTATATATATAAGTCTCTATTCGACGATATTTTAAGTTGAATATTTAAACGAAAGAAAAGAACTAAGATATTAAGAGGATGAAGAGGAGGAGGAGGAGGAGAAGAAGGAGGAAGTAAACTAGGTGAGGGATGAAATGGGGTGGAGATGGAGGAAACGACATCAGTTTCTTTATAAAATCGCTCGTAAATCTACGGATAACAATAGCTACGTTGTAAAATGTCGAGAAACAATAGCAATACCTTCGTGATAGACCGAGTTTCAATAAAATCATAGTTATTCTAATCCCGATAATGGCCGTAAATGATTTCATGGAAAATACATTAACTTTTCTTTTTTAAGAAGATTTAAGGATAATATTATTTCAATTAAAATTAGAAAAATTCTTATTGCGCCTAAATGAATTAATAAATAAACATCCTTTTTGATCTAATAATAATAATAATCATAATAATAATAATAATAATAATAATAATGATCTAACTATTAGTTTTATGTTTGTAATATCTGTTTTAATAATATTATAGCCATATCGTCTTGAACTATGATGATTAATGTCATAATGCCTTTTGTTAATCGAAGAAAGAGAGATAGAGAATCTTCATACTATGTCGCACAATACCAGTCTTTGATTTTAACACAATTTGCTGAAGTTGTTCGCAACGGTGGTTGGTTCAATGTCGTTGCTAGATATCCCTCTAAAGCTGGGCGACCGGGCCGATCGATGTGCAGGGATGTGGGTCAGGCATACGCCCGAACCCCCAGGATTTTCATCTCGCTCCTTTCTCCAATGGTACATGTGTACCTAAACGTATCTCTTTTTAATTCGCTCTTATTTATAACTTATGATCCTCCCTTATCATTTCTTTCATTTCCTTTCTTTTCCTTTGCTCGTCCTTTCCTTTCCCAATTTTTTTTTCTTTTGCATTTTTTCTTTTTCGCTTCCTTCTTTCCTTCCTTCTTTCTCTTTTTTTTTCTTTCTTTCTTTTTTTTTTTTTTTACGTCAACACGTCTATTTTTACGTCGCGATAACAACGATGATGTAAAGAGAAAAAAAAAAGAAAAAGATGAAGAAGATAATCGTAAAGGAAATCTTATTTGTCGTTATCGGCGATATCGAATTATTTGAATTATTATCTGATTAAGGGATTAATTCCTTTTTTATCTTTTTTCTTTTTCTTTTTTTTTCTTTTTTTTTTTTTCTCTCGAAAAAAATGGCCATGAGCGCAAACAAACAAGAAGAAAAAGGAAAGAGCAAGGGAACAATTGAAGGAGGGAAATATGATTGTACACGCGTTAATTCGAATTAATAATATTTATAGGATGTTATTTCAATACGAATTAGATTACAATAGATTTTCCCAATGAAAAATAAGAGAGAGAGACTATTAAAATCGAAAAATATATCTAGTCCTTTTCTCCTAGCTGTTTCCTTCCTCTCTTTGCTGAATCGATCCATGACACATATGTATGCATGTGTGCATGTACGTACGTATGTATGTATGCATGTATGCATTCATGTACGGCTGTCTCTCTGAACAATATCGTATCACATTCTCGATGAATTTTAACGATTAAATTGCATACAACTATTTCTCATATATGACTAATTCGTTATTTTGATCATTAACGTATAACAATAATAATTATTACAACAATAATGTTAATAATAATAATAATAATAATAATAATAATAATAATAATAATAGTTAGTAAGCTTAATTATACGTATAAAAAACATTATCCATAATGTTTTGAATTGATTTTTCCTTCAATTACAAAGCAAACTTGGGTATTCTTATTTTCGTCGAGAAGAGAGAATTCAATGCTCAATCTTATATTTGGATAGCTTTCCAAGATAGGCATTGATATTGTATAAGTGACCAATTCTCCTTTTTCCAAAGGACATTCGCCGTTTATTAAATCCTTGCATCCTTCTGGACGTGGATATTCATATTCCGTAGAAATACCCAATATCGTTACTATGACTTTTGGTTTTAAGGTAGCAGTATCGTTAGCTATAAACAGTGTGTATGTATATCATTATATATATATATATATAAACGAAATAGAGATAACTTATAAATCAGATCGTTAAAATATTTATTTTTTATCGATAATAACTAGTTATTAATTAATTAATTATTAATTACGATTAATACTTATTATTGATACTCACTAACTGTAAAGTCCCATTGCGCTTTTATATCAGTACCTTTGATAAATGAACAAGGTAATTTATCACAACCTTCGATTTTTAATTCGTTAGGTTCAGGTAATCCACCCTCGCATTTATAAAATTCAGTTTGCACGGACGAGCCAATGTAAAATGCAAGCAAAATGTAAACTGTACAGTAAATATGAAAATGAAAATGAACCTTTTATCAACGTTATAAATAAATAAATAAACAAAATATATACACATATATATATATTTATATATGATTTAATTTGTTTAACAATAAAAATAATTATGGAATAAAATTTAATCAATATGAGATTTACCAAAAGTGAGAAGAGCCATTGTGATGAATTTGACGAATACGATTTCTTGTTGAATGACTACAATCTTTAACCAAGACAGTATTTATTGCTCCCTAATATCTAATCAAACAACTGTTTACAAAAAGATAAGCTCTCATTCGTTTCAAACACTCGAAATGCTCACCTGTGCTTGACCAGCTGTGAACATTTTTATTGACATAAAAAACATTTTATCTAATAAATCCACGAGGATGTATCAATGAATTTTACTGACAAAAGTAATTAATTATTTACGTAATAGTCATTCTATTTTCCTCATATATATATATATTATATCTGTAATAGTATACTTGAAAAAGAAATTATAAAAAAAGAGAAAATAAAAATAAAGAAAATAAAAAGGAACATAAAACTGTAGCTAATTGTTGCATTAAAAAAAAAAACAAAAAGATGCAAACATATAGAGCGTACATAAGTTTTATTTAAGAAAAATTCAATCTGTTAAAATATTGAAGATATGTACACATACACATTTATATATATATATATTTCTATGAAAAATATAGACAAACAATTTATTGGAATAAAAAATAAAAAAAAAAAGAAAAGATACTTTCTCTTTCTTATGCTATAAATCTTTTTCTAACAAACTAAAATCCTTAGCGATCTGCTCAAAAATCGGGCCCTTTGAACTATCGACCTCAAACCCCTTATCAATGTTCTTTTCTTTCCAATTCGGTAATTTTACAAATGATTCGGTCAATCGATCACGTATGTAATAGGGTGTGATTTTAAATAATGTATAATAGAAACAATATCTCCAAGGCTCGCATCTGTAAAGATAATAATTGAAAAATAATAATTCCATCTTTAAATGTTCTATAAAAAAAAAAAAAAAAAAAAAAAAAAAAAAAAAAAAAAAAAAAAAAAGGGAGAGAGAGAGAAAAGAAAAAAGACAAAGAAAAAAGAAAGAGCTGATAAGAAAAATAAAATAAAACTAGGATTATTAATAACGGACCAATGAAAAAGAAAGGGAAAAAAAGAAAAAAAAAAAGAAAAAAAAAGAAAAAGATATTTTATCGTTATCTATATAAATTCTTTCAAAATTTTACTAGACAATACTTTAATTATTAACTTTCAATCGAGTGCTTGTCCCATTTTATTCCATCTTCGAATCAACACCATCTGAAGTGCCGTTTATCAAATAACAAGTAACGATCAAAGATCATATCTCGTTTAACTTTTTTTTAAAAGAAAGAAAATATCGTTACACGATGTATACAAAACGTGTTAGGAAAAAAAAAAAAAAAAAAAAAAAAAGAAAATAATTATTACAAGACTCACTTATAAACCGACGAGGGATATCTGTCCAATAATGCTCCCTCGAATTTTTCATAAATCCTTGGATTCTCGACGGCTTTGGGCGTGACCTTACAAGCCAATGGTTCAAAATATTTCGCATATCGATCAAAATAATCCTTATAGAAATGTCTTGCATCTAATGTCATAGATTCTTTCATCGCATCGAAACATTCCGATTGTTTGGCCAAAATATTACTCTCTTGGGTGAAGGATCCTACGGGGGGGAAAAAAAATAGAAGGAAAAAAAAATAGATAAATAAATAAATAAATAAATAAATAAATAAATAAACAAAATAAAAAGGAATAATAAACGTAGATAAACAATAAATGCAGATATAGAACGAATGAAAAACGACGCAACTTTGTTCTCGATGCAATTGAAACAAGAAAGAAAGAAAAAAAGAAAAATGATAAGATAAGCAAGTGTTAATCTTCTTCTTTCATTTTCTTTTCTTTTTTTCTTTTTCAAGAAAAAAAAAAACAAAAAGAAGAGAGAAAAAGAAAAAAATGTAACAGACCAGGTACAAAGGTAACAACGTCGATGCCGTATTTCTTTAATTCTACCCTGATGGCCGTGGCCCAAGCATTGATCGCGGCCTTTGTCGCGCTGTAGGCCGCTACTCCGGGTAATGGTTCGCTCGCGCAATGGCTCGAGACAACGACAATCCTTGTTGAATCCCTTCGGATGAGCGGCATCAATTGATGCGTGATCTTCATCGTTCCAAGAAAATTCACCTCCAATTGATGTTTCATCTGATCCTTGGTTTGCCATTCGAATTCGCCGAATATCATAACGCCCGCATTGTTCACCAACGCTTTCAAGGCTGAAACGAAGAGGTAAAAGACAAAAAAAAAAAGGAAAAAAAATGGGAGGTGGTGGGATGAAAAAAATTGTAAAGAAAAACGAAAAGAATAGGAAGAATCAAAAGAAAAAATGTACGCATGCGCATACGTCATCTTTCTTACGTAATCCTCGACAAGAGAGAGAGAGAGAGAGAGAGAGAGAGAGAGAAAAGAAAAACAAATATATGAAATTTACTATATCTCTTTTCGTTGAGTAATAGGCGTACGTCATCGTAAAATTGTTCAATGCTCTTTTCGTTTGTAATATCGAGTGGTAATACAATGATTCCCTTCTTCTTTAATAATTCAGCACCCTGACCGTTTTCGTCTAAAACGCTGGCTATAACGGTGGCACCAAGATATTGACAATGCAATGCTAAACTATAACCAAGTCCCGAATCACATCCTGTAACTATAACTACCTTACTTGTATCGAGCATATGACGAGACCCATAACGTTTCTGTAAACATGCGCTACCTGTTGATAAAAAATTTACATATATTATTTTAATCAATGTGTCTATATATATATATATATATATATATATATATATATATATATATATATATATATATATATACATATATTTCTTTAATTATTAAACAATCGGTAGAATCAGTACAAATTTCGATAGAAATCTTCTATGAAACTGATAACACTTCATTAATCACATTTAATTTTATGAAATAACAAAAAAAAAAAAAAAAAAAGAAATAAAAACTACCAATTCATATATTTCAATTATAATTACAATATATCATATCATTAATTCAGAAATATTCGTTCATTAGAAATATTAATTTTTTTCTATTTTTTTTTTTTTTTTAAACGTATTATTCGATCATTTAATGATTAATATTTGTTTCGATGATAATCAATATCTGGCATTGATTAATGGTCTTTCGTTCTTTCGTAGATTTTCTTCCTTCTTCTTTTTTTTTTTTTTATTTTTATTTTTTCTACTACGTAGATCAGCCTAGGTCAGTCTGACGATAATAAATATGATTTTAAAGTGTTATACTGTTTCAAAAGGAATCAATAATATTTCTAATATAATATTTAATCATATTTAATCGAATCATATCAAAATAACACACACACGCACAGACACAGACATATATATATATATATATATATATATATATATATATATATATATTCTGTATACCGTTAACCTTAATGAAAATTCAAAGTACAAAGGCATAGCTCACCAAAGGAACACAATGAAATCAAGGTAGCCAACCGTTTATTCGTGGTGTAACAGGAATACAATAACCCAGCCGTACTGGTAACACCGACGATCAATATCATCGAATGTTTCCTGACCCAAGCTGACAAATCCATTTTCAATTTGGCGCGTGTTTATGTTCCACGAAGTAACAACTTCCGGAAAAAGCTTCTTCCCTTTCCGTTCGATCTTCTCTACTTATTTTTCTTTTTTTTTTTTCTTTTGTTGTTTCACCGTTTATCTTTCCACTTGTAATATCTATCGTAAAAATCAGCTCATAAATTCTGAAAAGAAAAAGAAAAAAGAAAATAAATGAAAAAAAGAAAAAAGAAAAGAAAAGAAAAAAGAAAGAAACTTTAGAAGATCGAAATAATGAATAGTAAATAATAAACAACAACAGTAATAATAATAATAATAATAATAATAATAATAATAATAATAATAATAATAATAATAATGTCTTTTTCATTCCTTACAACGAAAAAGAATACGATATGAAAAAGTGTTGTCTGCACGAAAAAGAAAACAAACTTGAAGTAACCAGGTTGTAACTCGAATGAGAATATACTATTACACTTTAGAAAGGTCTTAATAAACTATGAAAAGTCGTAGTTATATATAGATCGTGGAAAATAAAGATTCCATGTGTTTTCATAATAAATGAAAAACGTCGTATACCTTTGTATCCTTTTAACGAAACGAGCACGCATCGATCGATCGTTCACGCATGCGCGAAAGACATTCTCTGTGATCTCCAAATAATCAATGAACAATGATTTCAAACTTGTATCCGTCTTCGTTCCAATTCTATAAGGCCATAAATAAAATGAAAGATAAAAAGAAAGTAAAATCGATTATCCCCACTCTACTTACGTTACCCTGAACATTCTTTTTTCAAAATATATACATACGAGAGCTACGGAGAACGAGAAGGCACGTCCGCCATGATCCAACATGGCCATGACGCGCTATTTTTGAATTCAAATTACCTCACCTTCGACTTCCGTTTCGTCGTTATAGGATGTCCTGTATAAATCGTGTGCTATATACGTTTCTCGAAGTTAAAAATGACTTTCTCTGTTCTTTTTTTTTTTTTTTTGTTCTTTTTCTTTTTCTTTTTTTTTCTTCTTCTCTTTTTCACTCGATCAAAATAAATCTTTTTAAATTGTGGATCGGACCCGGAGACGAATAAATCGATATTGTGACCGATACTCCGATGTAACTTCGCACAATAACTACGATCTACAAGCATCCCTGCCATTATGTATAATTCATTTATGTAAATGGGCGAGATCTCTTACAAAGAATTTTCCATGATGTATTTGAATAAGATTTTACTTGCAATGAGGCAAGAAACTTATGACAAAATTTCTCTCTCCTCTCTCTCTCTCTCTCTCTCTCTCTCTCTCTCTCTCTCGCTCTCGCTCTCTCTGTTTTTCGTATAATTTCTTTCTAACAATATATAATGATATTACAGATGGAGTGGTGTACTGGTATAATGATAAATATAATCAAATATTAATCCTTCGTAGATATTATCATTTGATATTTTATAAATTCGTACAATTTTCGTTTAATTAACTGAAATATACAACTTAATCGTACAGCCTAAATTACATAAAAATCAACAAACGTTAGAGCTAGGAGTATACTGTACACAGTTTCATACATTTGCACATTTCTTTCGTGTACATAATATTCGCTTTTTATATTTTATAATATTTTCTTATATATGCCTCTCTCTCTCTCTCTCTCTCTCTCTCTCCCTCTCTCTCCCTCTCTCTCATTAGCTTTATTTTCTCATACTCCCACATAGTCTTTATTATTTGTGTTATGACTTATACCATATTCGCACTTATACCATATATGCATTCTATTTATTACATACCAAACTTTTCATCTTGAACCTTAACATGTGGATTAACTAGTACACTGTAACTTGGATCTCCTTCGGTAGACATTCTTCCTAACCAAGAAAGAAGGACGAGAATGATACAGAACGCTGTTATACCAGCAAAGATTAGCATGATGTATCTCTTGTGTATAGAACCTGTTGTACTCCTTCGTCTTACGGGTGGCCTTGAAATTAATTTCCACCACCTTAAGAACCATTCAATAGCTGACTTTCTTTGATATTTATTTTCATCGTGATCGAAAGTCATATCTTTCGGGTCATCGTAAGCTTCACATACTTTTTTTGACATTTGATTAGTCAGTGACATGGACGTTTCTATATTTACTACAGAATATGGTGGCCCGACTTTTTGATTGTTTAAATGATCATTACTTATATTAGAATTGATGGAACTAACGTTACTATTATTACGAGGTGTGACTACAGTAGGTGCAGAAGTGGTCATAGTATGATTGTGATAGGAATATGTTTCCAAAGCCGATGAAACATGTTCCGGTTCTGGTTTTTGTTCTCTGTCTTCGCTGAGCTATAAAATGGAAAATAAATTATTAAATATATTTATGTGAATATCTTATTCATACAATTATTCATAAAATATTTACCAATGGTAAGCCTAAACCAGCACGTGCCCAATTGACACCTGCTAATTTTTCTCTTAAAACATCCGCTACAGGTGATACTAATTTTGGTTGTGGAAAAATGCAAGTTCTACAAGATGGACAAGTATAACCAGCTGGTGCTGTTGTGGCAGGTAATTCTCTAGCATATCTGTCTAGACATGCCCAATGATACATGTGATAACAAGTTAATCGAACACAATCTCCATCGCTTAAATTTCCAGAACATAATATACAAACTGGACTGTAGTCATGATCATGAAGCCATAAAAGATATGATTGCACTATACACTGTAAAATATAATATAACGTGTCATTGAATTAAATCAATACAATGATAAAATAAAATTAAATTATGTCAAATCCAATGAAATTTTGTATACCTAACCTATAAACGAATTTATCGTTAATAAATATATTTGTTGCAATCTCTTAAATCGTAAAGAAATATTATTTTTATTAATATACCTTTGGATGATTAGTAACCATACAATGTTCGCAAACATTGACGCGATGTTCAAAACAAAACTGGGTTGTTACTATTCGTTTTGGACACTTGCACAAACCCATATTGGATTAATATGATATATGATCACCAATGTCGTAAAATATTTTTCGATTTCAACTTCTATTAAGGCGATAATAAACAATTATTACATCTAATTCACTGCATGGTATCTATGAATCACACAATAATTTCTTCTGTATTATTTAAGAAAGCCACCATATTTTGTCGGCCACGTCGTCTGACATTTCGTGTATCATTAGAAAAGAATGGACCAATAGGAACGTTTCCTATGAATCTTCGTCCAATAGCAACGCTTTTTTCTGTTTATTAAATTTTATATTTTTAATTAATTTATATTAATTGTTCTTTTTTATGTACATCAAAAAATAAAATGATTTTGCTTCGTACAATGTTGATATTTCATACATTTAAATCGTATTCGATTATTTCATAATCGTATCGTTGTAAACAAATTTCAAAATGGCCACGCTTGGTCGTCTTGTGTTACAAATTAGAAAAAGTTTTATCGCTACAAATTATAATAGAGCAATATCATTATCTGCGACAGCACGCATTAAAGAAAGTAAGTAAAATTATTTATACGTAGAAATTTTTTATCAGACAATTTATCAATTTCTTTTCAAATCTATATAATATTGCCATAACCTATATCTTTATTATGTTGTTTATAAGATAAACATTTTCTGCTTTAGTAATCGAAAAAAAGGATGGAAATAATATAATTATTGAATCTGTTATACATCCTAGCAAAGATGAACACTTATTGATGAAGTTTAAAGAAGGAGCTTGTCCTATATGTTCCATCGGTCTTGATGTTAAATATACTGTAAAATAAAAATTTTCTTTTAATAACTTTTAATATTAGTAACCACTTTCTCATGAATTATGTATATTATCCTGCAACTATAATTATGAAAATTAATTGCTTACAGGATGTTCTCATATTAAGTCAATTTGTTAGATCAGATGGATGTATGCTACCACGTAGGATTACTGGTTTATGTAACACGCAACAAAAAAGAATAACTACTATGGTTGCTATGGCACAGAAAGCAGGTAATTATAAAGGGTTTCCAATGAAGAATTAATATTTTGTGGGGATAATTTAATTAATCGTTACATTAAAATGTTGCAGGTTTAATGTCTAATTTAACTCCTGCAAGAAGTAAAAAAGATCCTACAAAAAGATATCACTGGAAAAAATTTAACACATATTATGATGAGAAAACTATTAAATATAAATATCTATAATTGTTAATATTATATAAATATCAAGCGACATATAAATATTTTAATCTGAAATGTATAAAAAATCATATATCAAAATTTATCTTCAAACTTTCCAATCGTAATAATTACGAATTTCGTAGTAATAAACATTTAATAAAATATATAACTTATACACAGATATATGTACAATTTATATATTATATTGAGCTGGCAACTAAATGATTGCGGATTTTGTTGTTAGACTCCGCAATCACTTAGTTGCCAACACCGCAATCATTTAGTTGCCACTTGGCAACTAAGTCATTGCGGAAGACTGGAACCGCAATCACTTAGTTGCCACTTGGCAACTAAGTCAGTGCGGAAGGCTGGAACCGCAATCACTTAGTTGCCACTTGGCAACTAAGTCATTGCGGAAGACTGGAACCGCAATCACTTAGTTGCCACTTGGCAACTAAGTCAGTGCGGAAGACTGGATCCGCAATCACTTAGTTGCCACTTGGCAACTAAGTCATTGCGGAAGACTGGAACCGCAATCACTTAGTTGCCACTTGGCAACTAAGTCATTGCGGAAGACTGGATCCGCAATCACTTAGTTGCCAGCGCCATATTGTCTTGGCAACTAAGTCGTTGCGGTGACCGAATCCGCAATCACTTAGTTGCCAGCGCCATATTGTCTTGGCAACTAAGTCGTTGCGGTGACCATATCCGCAATGACTTAGTTGCCAGCGCCATATTGTCTTGGCAACTAAGTCGTTGCGGTGACCATATCCGCAATGACTTAGTTGCCAGCGCCATATTGTCTTGGCAACTAAGTCGTTGCGGTGACCATATCCGCAATGACTTAGTTGCCAGCGCCATATTGTCTTGGCAACTAAGTCGTTGCGGTGACCATATCCGCAATGACTTAGTTGCCAGCGCCATATTGTCTTGGCAACTAAGTCATTGCGGATGTCAAAATCCGCAATGACTTAGTTGCCAACGCAAATCCGCAATCACTTATTTGCCAACGCAAATCCGCAATCATTAATTGCCAACTTAATAATTATAATACATTTATTATAGGAAAATAATACGTGCCACATAAAGCTTCGTTTAACATTCTTTGCGATAGAGAGCTTTACGTACGAATGTACATATGTCATATGAACGTAACCTATAAAAACGTAGCAAGGACGTAGAATTAAAAAAAGAAAAAAAAAACAAAGATTTTTAATTTAACAATGATAAATCTTTGATAATTAAACAATCAGAAATTAAATGTTCATGCATATATAGCTAGGAAATATCTTATGGTGTTGATTATTGTAGGTTAGAATCGTTCATAACGTTTAGTTAAAGCAATGTTACAACGTAAACTAATAAAAAAATCATGGTGCGAGCTACGTAAACAATTTATACACAGTACAAAGTGTTTGAATACAAATTCTGAGAAACATGATGTTAAAAAAATACGAAATATTGGAATATTGGCACACATCGATGCCGGTTAATATACTTTTTTTATTTTCTTTTTTTATATTCTATTAAATATAACAAATAAAAACTTTGTATATTATTTCGTTATAGGTAAAACGACAACAACCGAACGTATGTTATTTTACTCTGGACTTATTAAAAATATGGGAGAAGTACATCATGGGAATACGGTGACGGATTATATGGAACAAGAACGTCAACGTGGTATAACAATAACCTCTGCAGCCGTAACATTTAATTGGAAAAAGTATCGTTTTAATTTAATTGATACACCAGGACACATTGATTTTACTATGGAAGTGGAACAGGCATTACGTGTTATGGATGGTGTGGTGATTATATTAGATGGATCAGCTGGTGTGGAAGCACAGACATTAACAGTTTACAGACAGGCAGATAAATACGAGATACCCAAAATCATTTATGTTAATAAAATGGATCGCCCGGATGCAGATTTTGAAAAAAGTTTAAAATCCATAGAATTAAAATTAAATACCAATGCATTGCCAATACAATATCCTATAAAAAAGGGAGACGTTTTTGAAGGTATAATAGACATTGTAAGCTTAGAGAAAATAATATTTAATAAGAAGAGTCAAGGATTAGATTTCATAAGAAAAAAATTAACGCTAAACGATGACAATGATTTATGGAATATAGCGAATGAAAAACGTGAAATGTTGCTAGATAAGTTATCAAATTTGGATGACAAATTAGCCGAAGTAATAATAGAAGAAGAATCACTCGATAAAGTAACTGATCAGGCAATATGCGAATCCTTAAGAAAAATTACATTATCAAGAAATGGTGTGCCAGTTCTTCTAGGTAGTTCTTATAAAAACATTGGTGTACAACCTTTAATGGATAGTATTGTATTATATTTGCCATTTCCAAATGAATACAGAAATGACTATCGTTGTTTCAACAATAATTTATCCGCGCGTGTTTTTAAAATTGTACATGATAAACAAAGAGGACCTATCACATTTTTTAGAATTTATACTGGTACTATGAAGAAAGGTGAAAAAATATATAATGTTCAAAAAGAAAAGGTAGAACAAATTAGTCGTTTATATATTGCCTGTGCTGATGACTATAAAGAAATTAATGAAATTAATAATGGTAATATTGCAGCAGTTGCTGGATTACAAACTACTGTTACTGGTGATTTGATAACTAATAGTGCATCAGTAATGAAACATGCCCAAAGAAATATGAACGAATATAAATCTACTGAATTGGCTGAAAGAAAATTAAATAATATTTTTACATCTGGTACTAATATACCAGATCCTGTCTTCTTTTGTTCTATAGAACCACCTTCTCTATCGAAACAAGTAGCTTTAGAAATTGCCTTACAAGAACTTGGAAGAGAAGATCCTAGCTTAAGAATAAAACAAGACGAAGAGACTGGTCAAACGGTGTTAGCTGGAATGGGAGAATTGCATATTGAAATTATTAAAGAAAGAATTAGAACGGAATATAAAATTGATGCCGATGTAGGTCCTTTGCAAATAGCTTATAAGGAAGCTATAACAGAAATGATCAAAGACACATTCTCTAATGAGTACAAAATAGGTAAAACTTTTCATAGTGTTACCATAACTTTGTCCTTAATACCAAATTACAAGCAAAAAGAAATTTTACAATTTGATCATACGAAAGAATCTGCTTCTAATATCGACGATATACATCCAAAGATGATGGCTGCCATAAAAAAGGGCATAAAGCTTGCCCTTAAAAGTGGTCCAAAATTAAATTCTCCAGTTATAGACACCGGAATTAAGCTCCATTGGCTAGAGATAAGAAAGGGTACATCAGATACTATAGTTTCTGCTGCTGTTACACAATGTATCAAACAAGTGAGTATGAATTTTTTGATAATTTTATTGCAAAATCAATGAGATTTTAGTCTTTTCTTTTCTTTTGAACATTCTTTTGAACATCAGTGATTTTCATTACATTATTGTTGATTTTTTGTGATATTGGAAATATAAAATTAGAATTGTTCTTATAAGAAATACTTTGAACGTCTGACGTATCATTTTCTGTTATATCATTAGTTTTTAAATAATGCTTTCCTTCATAAAGATACCTATACGTCCATCTTTCATCCAAGTTATTAGACTTTAAAATATATTTTTGTTGCTGATTATTAAATGTTTCATTATATTCTTTTTGCATGTCTAGAGATATTGGTATATTAGATGTATCTTTGGTTTCATCTATTAATTTATTCCAATTAGACAATTTAATATCATTCCATTTGTCTTTTTTTTGCGTTTTATTAATATGCGTCGGTACAACATATGATTTTATTATTATTTGATCTTTGAAATTAGCAACGGATAATGAAGTTGGACGTTGTCTGCTAAAAAATTCATCTATTAAACTATTTGATTTCATTCTTATATTATTTATTAACTTGGAATTAACATCTTTTGGACGGTCATCAGTTTGGGTCTGTACGAATGAATTACTTATTTTGTTATTATAATATAATTCATTAGAATTAGCAATGTTATTCGCATTTAAAAGGTTTTGATATTCTTTGTAATTATTATTACTATTATTGTTATTCTTAAGATTTGTTTTTCTCTGTTTTAAGTTTGTAGTTTGCGTTGCATTCTCTATTCGATATATACCCCATTTTAACATGTATAAATCAAGAAATCCTTGATATAAATCCAATGAAATTTCAGAATCATTATAATGCCTATCTACAAAATATATCCTACGTAATCGACAATTGGCACAGATTTCTAATCTCTGCGTTGCTATATACTGTGACTTAAATGCAATGTCTGTTAATGTTTTCAAATTTAATTCTATTTTATTCCAACCAGATTGAAGTTGAATCTTAGCACGACAAATAACAGGATCTCTGACGTTTCGACTTTTTTCCAAATCACCGGTATAAAATTGAAAATGATGACGTATATTATCCGTATCTATAACCTATAATTATTAATAATTATATCATATATATATATACATACATATATATATATATAATTGCAATATATAATTTATACAAAAAATTATTTTCAAACTGACCTGAATTTGAAAACGACAATCTGCGTCGAAATTTTTTAATATAATAACAAGAACGGGTAATCCAACGTTCAAAAGTTGGGTTATATTAGGTGGACAGGATATTAATGTTTTTGAAATGTTCGATTGTTGAATATCCTGAATTTCTATAACCTGAATGGAAAAAGTATTAAGTAATCTATAAAGATTATTTAAAGAAAAAAAAAAAAAAAGGAAAATATTTCTATAAAATAATATCAAAATAAATATATCGATAACGTACATTGTCGAGTAAATCGCTATCTAAGATCTTACGAATACATCCTGTCTGCGATTGATGTTTACCCCAATATTCTAATGGTTTTTCATTGATACTGCAAAGAAGAGACAAGTACGCAGCAACCATTGAAGTTTCTTTACCATTTCTTATTTATACGAGTCCAAATAATTTTTAATTAAATAGAACGCGATCATTAGGTGGAACTATTTGTAAACGACGAGCTTTACACTTAAAAATTTACAATTTTTCCTTCAGTTGTTTCTTTTGTCATTTGTATTAATCGTAGAATGCATATCTAACGTTAAAAAATGAAATTCTATTTATATTTTGTGTTTACAAAATAATTCATCGATCAATGGATGTAAACTCTCTCCCTCTCTCTCTCTCTCTCTCTCTCTCTCCATTGATTTAAAAAAACTCTTTTGTAGAGACACGTCCATGAGAGTCCATTGACATATTGCTGTATAGAATTGTAATTTATAATTTGATTTATAACTTGTATTTATTTTTTCATTATATTCGTGAGATCGATATCAATAGGATTTAATAATTCATTATCATAGTGTTATATTATCGAAGTTCGTGTAAGTAAAAAAAAAAAAAAAAAAAAAAAGAGAGTTAATCGAACTATGTTGTTTAAAGTTGACATTTTCTTTTCTTTTTTAGCTGATGCAAAAAGGAACGAGTATAATATTGGAACCGATTATGAATTTAGAAATTGTTACTATGAATGATTATTCATCGGCCGTTCTTGCTGATCTTAATCAACGGAGATGTGAAATACAAAATGTTGACATGCGTGGACAAAATAAGGTTAATAACAATATTTATACATAGATATTAATAGATAACGTTAGTTAATACAAATTAATATTAATGCAATTTTCATGCAGATTATTACTGCTTATGCACCGTTGTCAAATTTGCTTGGATATTCTATGAGTTTAAGAAGTATAACATCTGGAAATTCAACATTTTCAATAGAATTTAGTCATTATAAGGCCATGGAGTCAATTTTTGAACAAGAAACTATTAAAAGGGTAATTGGATTTTAAGACCCAATAGGTTAAGTATAATTTTCATCAATTATTTAACTATTATATATTATTAAAATACTGTTCAAGACTATTAATAGTAATAATTGATTAAATATATATATATATATTATCATTAGTATTTATGAAAGAATAGATAATTTCCAATAAATTTTCATAATTATTATTTTCAATTATTACACAATTTCTCCACTTGGTTATTGGCTTGGTCTAATCAAAATATATTGCAACATTATAAATGGTGCATTACAATCTTCATTTACAATTGTCAATTTCGCAGACCACTACACACGATGTTGGAAAGCACAATTAAAGGTGTTGTTGTTGCTGTTGTTGTTGTTATTAAACTAGAGCAATTTAAAGCGCACCATTAGAAAAAAATCTTTTTAGAACTTACCAGCACCACGAGTAGCAGTCGCATATAAATATATTAATATTGCTTAGGATCATGCAAAAAGGTCATACATAGTAAAATATATGTATATAATATATATATATATATATATATTATATGTATGGAGGGATTAAATGTTATTTAGTATTGATTGAATTCTCTAACAATCATTGTTGCAAATACAAAATCTAAAAAATACAGAGCGGATGACATGAACAGCAGACTCTCTTTAATGTAATCTTTGTTTTTATCACGTGAAAAAACATTTGTACAATTAGTTATATAGTTCATGCTTGAAAATCAATCCGCTCTGAGAAATAATTATTTTCTCTTAATTCTTTCCCTTACAGGCTAATCTTTTTTTTCTTTCTTACATTCTAAACTTTCGGTCAGTATATAACTATAGTATAAAATCTGTTTGCTCTTGGTTTAATTATCTAATAATATAATAATAATAAAAAAAAAAAAAGACAAATATCTTATGCTCGTATTAATTCTAATTTATTTGCATTACTTAAAAAATTTAAATATATATATATATATATATATATATGTTTATATATATATATATATATATATATATATATATGTATATATACTTATTATCACTTGTATGCAGATGCTTTCGTCTATTACACCTGCACACCGGTGCTCGCAATTAAAAGTATGACTTTCTTCTCTGTTTATTATTAACGCCTTCGAATAATGACAATAAGAAACCAACCACGTTTGCCTATCCTTTTATTCGCTTTGGGAAAGGTAGAAAATATATCTTCAAATCGATCGAGTAATTCAATTACAATATGATCGTTAATAATAATAATAATAATGGTAATAATAATAATATAATAATAATAATAATAATAATAATGATGAAGTCAAAATCGTTGTACCACTTTGAATCAAATTAAAGCGGAATCAACGTGTCAAAGATCAAGATCACAAAGCTTTACACCTATATATTTATATTCAAAATACGCTGTTCGATCAATCAATCAATCAATCAATGCACAGTTTTAATTAACAATAGAAGGTGATTTGTTTGCACAACCCTCCCGTCCCCTCACCTCCCCTCGACAACTTAATACGTACCCCTACGTACAAAAATACTCCTTTTTATCATTAACGATTTACCCAAAAGGAAAAAACAATTTATTTCTCTTTTTATCTATCAAATTACAGGCGCAAGCAACTCCGTAGATCTCTTTTCTTCCTTTGCACAAGAAAAAAAAATTAAAATAAAAGAACGAACGATCTTCTTCCGCTGCTGCTCGACGGACAACAAGAAGAAGGAAACAAAAGGCGTGTTTTTATATATTGGTGGTGGTAATGTGTGTGTATCTGTATGTGTGTGTGTGTGTGTGTATGTGTGTGTGTATTGCACAAACGTACGAGAGAGAAAGATAAATAGCAACACAGCGCAACGCTAGAAGGATTGTTTTTTCCTGTTTTTACTTTATAGAAAGAGAGAGAGAGAGAGAGAGAAAAAAAGTAAACAAACCGATCCCAGTCAGAGGAGCCTTGGCGTGGGGACGGTCGAAGAGAAAAATACAACGTAGTATGTAATATTTTTTATTTATGGCAACTCGTGATGTCTGCGACGTAGAAAAACGTCTGAGATAAAAAGGGCAACGCCCCTCTCTCTTTCTCTCTCTCTCCCCCCACTTCTCTTTCTTTCTCTCTTAATTTCACTCATAACATTGATGTTTACGATCGTCTTTCTATTTCTCCTCTAGATCTTGAGGCGAATAAATCACACATACACACAAAGAGTTTCTCTTCGTCATCATCGTCATCCGTCGTCATCGTCATTGTCATCCTAAATAATGAATGGCAAGCGATATATATATATATATATATCAGGCGCGCCATGATTATTTCATTCAGGATCGTCCTCGTTCGATCCATATTCAATGACGTCATCTTGGCGTCACAAGCTTACGAGTTTCGGTGGATTGGCGTCTGGAGAGCTGAGATCTACGGCGGAGAGATTGTTCCTTTGTTGCGTCGAGCAGGATGGTATTAATGGTGTCGAAACTGGCGTCAAGCCTGTACCACCTTCCATCAGGGAATCAAAATTGAATGGTATACCACTGGTTGGTGTTGTTATCGGCATACCGGCTACGTCTAACGACGGTTTCATGAATGACGGTGTCTCGACCGTCTTGAAGGTCAATGTATCCGGTCTTTCCTTAGGCTCGCTAAAGATCGACAATGAGTTTGGTCTGTTGTTATTGTCAAATCCAACTGGCAATGAATTTGGTCTGCTAGGTCTTGCGGAGGTCAAGGTGTTATTGTCGCGCTTCGTAGGCTCGGCGAATTGATCCTCGAGGGGTATTTCCGGCTTTATCACAGGCTTCACATCAGGCGGCGATGAGGAACGAAGTCGACAGACAGCTCTGTGAGCTTCGAGAATAAACTCGAGCTCGTCTTTGGCCTGCTGCAACTGATGAATTTCATCCTGCAAGCTTTGCTTCTTCTGTTCCAAGCCCTCTGTTTCCTGCGAACACGAGAAACAGGAATTATCCTCGTTTAAATTTTCCTCGTGGTAAGAGAATCTGTCTTATTATTATTATTATTATTATTATTGTTGTTGTTTCTTTCTCTCTCACTTTTATTATTATCTTTCATTTATTTCATCGATCCCTTCCTTTCTCTTCCTTCCTTCCTTTCTTTCATTTATTTTACTTCTTATTGTATTTATGTATATATATTTTTTCTTTTTTTTTTTTTAAACAATCTCTTCGACTCTTTCGTAATACGATAGTAACAGTCACTTCTATACGGTATCGCTACGAGGAAGTTGATCATAGCGGTAGGATGATGCTGTTACTATCTAGAATGTAAAAAACAAATATTTATACTGTTTTAATTTCAAGATGAAATTTTTAGACCGAGCCGCGCGAGTTATATCAGCGTGTTTCGAAGGAAAGGGATCGATGATACACCACCTTCGTAAAAATAATCAATATTACAGAATAATTGTTTTTAATAGAACTTTATTAATGCTTACTTCTAGCAGGGCATTGGTATGATCCATTCTTCGCTTGCGACACCTAGCAGCTGCCATTTTATTTCTCTCTCGTCTTATCTGTCGTCTCCTTTCTTCTTCGGGTGTCATACCAATTGTCCTAGTTGGTCTCCTACCACCCATATTGCGTTTCGTTGCCTGCTGTTGTTGTTGTTGCTGTTGTTGTTGCTGTTGCTGCTGTTGTTGCTGCTGCTGCTGGTGTTGCTGTTGCTGTGGTTGCTGTTGTTCCGGCTGCTGTGATAACGTCTGTTGACTATCGATCAGAGTACTTGCAGGATTGTTGTGATGTGTCGCCAGATTTTGTGTTTGAGCCGGAGTTGGTTGTGAAGGTTCGACCAAAGGTGGTACGAAACCAGCCTCTCGACTATGGGACCCTGTTTCGCTGGTAAGCTCGAGGAAGGTCTGTTCTATACTTCTCAGCGTTGTCGGTGTCAATGTTGGCGTAGTTCTTGTTGGTACACCACTGTGCAAGCCGTCGAGAGATACCAACTGTAAAGAAAAAAATAAAAAAGTTATCCTTCATGTTGGTTAATCATTCTTTTTTTCGTTTTTCTTTTTTTTCTTTTCTTATCACCTAATATATATACTTTTATATATATGTTATAATGTCGTTTATTATCTTTACATGCTACTTTTCTTTTTTTTTTTTGTTTCCTTTCGAGTTTTTTCCTTTCGTTATAGACAGACACCCATATAAAGATAGAAAAAAGAAGATCCTTCAAAAGTAGATCGGAGATGAAAAAAAGGAGAGAGAGAAAAAAAAAAAGAAAAAAAAAAAGAAGAAGAAATCGTGGTCATACGGCAAACAGAGAAATCATCATCCTCGGCGTTAAACTATTATTATCGTTTCTTTCCCACTTCGGTTATTATCAGCCGTGCCTATGATTCAACGAGCGAAGAGACGCACTGATAAAAATAATCGTGATCCAATAGCCGATAAGTTATCGCGCCACGTTAGTAGGATGATAGATCTCACAAAGCGTTATAGGGCTTGTGCGTTATAATATACACCAACACATAGACACCGAAATGTTCGTAGTATCATCGCTAAAATTACTCGACGAATCTCAGAAGCACACCTTATTACTACTAAGAACGAGAGACTCCAGACGAGAGACTTCTACGTACAATCTTTCTAATCTCTTCTTTTGGGCCTATCTAATCGCTTTCGTATTCTAAGATCTGTTTCTCTCTCTCTCTCTCTCTCTCTCTCTCTCTCTCTCTCTTTCCTTCTTATCCCTTTCCCCATCCTCTTTCTCTCTAACTCTTTATTTCTTTCTTTTTTTTTTTTTTTTGCTTAGTATATACACCAAAGTTAACTTACAAGTTTTTTTAGATGGAACATCGTTAATTTTGCAGATATTTCCTCCAATGAAGAAAAATTTACTAAGTGTTATAAGTTCTTCGAATGATATTTAAGATTTTCTTAATGATTTATAATTTATTATAGTTTTAAGAAATGATAAATTCTGCGACGGGGTAATAAATGTAAAATACACGTAAATCAACAAATATTCCACGAAGGAAGGAACGAACGAACGAACCAACGAACGAAGGAAGGAAGGAATGAACGAACGACAACATCGTAGGCGCTAAGTGTCATCGCTAAAATTACTCGACATATACCTCACTCACTCTCTCTTTCTCTCTCCCTCTCTCTCTCTCTATCTTTCTGGCAAATTCAAACTCGTGCCACCCACTATCAGGCGATACTACTATTCAATTAATGATTTACACAAATTTTAACTGCTTGATATAGAAAAGATTTTTATATAATGCTTCACGATGATAGTTTATAAACGCTTAACTGATAAGATTTCTTTTTTATTTATTTATTTATTTATTTATTATTTTTTTTTATTTTCCACAATTACACGTTCAATTTTAATGCGACACCCATACACGTTTTTGAGATATCCATTTTCTCATAATCGTTAGATCGTTAAAAACTTAAAGCGCACGCTCGATTATTATTATTATTACTATTACTATTATTATTATTATTATTACTATTATTATTATTATTATTATTATTGCGAGATGATAAGGAAAGATATATGTTATCAAATTTGATCTCTTTCAGATAATTTCAGTTCTCTCTCATATTTAATTTTACAAATGCTTACGATGGCATTTTTTCTTTTTTCCTTTTTGCTCCATTCATTTTATTTCACAGTAATACAACAAAGTAATAAAGAATTTTAATCGTCGAGAATAAAATTAATTTATTAGGATATAAAATAAAAGTAAGAAAAAAGAAAACAAAAAAAAATACAAAGAACAATAATAAAAAATGGCGTGGTGGGGGAGGGTGGTTGGAGGAAAGAAACAGTAAGTAATCTTTCGAGAAAGTGTAAAGAAGAAAATAAATAATGGCACGGTAGCGCAGATATATAATTGGCGATACTGTCGGAGAGAAAGAGAGAAAGAGACAGAGAGTGAGATGCATCGTTAAAATAACTCTGAAACGAGTTTCGTGTGAGCACGCGTACGATCACGTACGAAGGATAAAGAGAGAGAGAAAACCTCGAACGTACCGGAAATGACGAGCGTTCCTTTCGCGTTCGCGGTCTCTCCATTTGGACGACAAAAGATTCGAGCGCAGTAAAGTATGTTTGCGATATAAAAGAGAGAGAGAGAGAGAGAGAGAGAGAGAAGTGTATTGATGATAATAGTGGTGTGAGTAGACTACATAAGATTATGTGTATTCGATATATCGATAAAGCAATGGAATCGTTCGATTATCACACCGAGCAATTTAATGTATACACGTATGTATAATGCATACACATATATATATATATATAAATTTTTTTTATCTATAAATGTTTCCAAATTTATTAATTTCGGCCTAATTTTATATACATATATATATATATATACATGATAGCTATCTATCTTACTGCCTAAATATAATTTCTATAATTTCGAATTTTCATAATACGTCGATGTGGGGATCATCGTTTATGACGATCGAACATAACATAAATAATACTTAAGAAATAAATTCTCTTTATCGTTTCTTTATCTATAACTTCGTAATATTTTAAAAGGCGTGGCAGCAGTGTGTGTTTATGTGATATGTGTGTATGTGTTTGTTGGTTGGTCGTCTTGTCAAAAAAAAAAAACTTATATACTTTCGTTTATATTTAAAAAGATAAAAATGATACGATATACAAACACATATACATAGAAACATGCACATGCACATGCACACATATAAACAAAGAAACAATGCAACGATGCTTGACGGTAGAAATAATTTTGCGGGCGGATGCGTCGACACTTTACTTTATTTCATTTTATTTTATTTCGTTTCATTTCATTTCATTTTATATTTATTCCATCTCCCTCGCTCATTCTTTCATTCAATTTTTTGTTTTTTTTTTTTCTTTCTTTCTTTTTTTTCCTTTTTCCTTTATTCTCCTTCCCCTCGTTCGCGTCTTTTTTATACTAAACACACCGTCGTTGGCATGCGAACGAGCCTTCCGTTTAGCGACGCGGGTTATTCGCTCGTTATTCTTCATCCTCCCCCCACCCCCTCGTTTCTTTTCATGAGGACATGTGATGCACGGAAAGTGCATATGTATATGTGTATGCGTGTCTAAACACATATATATATATATATATATATATATAGTGTAATATATGTATAAGAAAAGAACAAATACATATATTCACACGAAAGTGTATATTCAATGCGAATATATATATATATATATATATATATATATATGCATTTACACAGATGCAGATACATACAAAGAGTTGCAACGAACGCACGCGGTCGGTGATTCTATAAATAAATGCGTTTGCTGTTCTAATCTGCCCTGGGCTCTCTCGCGTTGCAAAGCAGACAAAGGGCGATATCAGCTACCAGAAAATCATTGCGAAACGTGCCCACAAAGAAATAAAGAGAGAGAAAGAGAGAGAAAGAGAAAGAAAGAAACAGAGAGAGAGAGAGAGAGAGAGAGAGAGAGAGAGAGAGAGAGAGAGAGAGAGAGAGAGAGAGAGAGAGATAAATATTTACGACGACGTTCTGAAAGCGTGGAGAAAGAGACTTGCGATTCAATCGGAGAAAGTAAAGAAGGAGAAGGAGAAGGACGAAGAGGAGGAGGAGGAGGAGGAGGAGGAAGGATAAAAGGTGGAGGAGGAGGAAGGATAGAAGGAGGAGGAGAAAGGGTAGGAAGAGGAGAGGCAAAAGAGATAAGAACGAAGAAGAAAATGTAATAAACACACAAAAACACGTGGCACATATACATACATACATACATACATACGTATATGTGTATATGCACATATCGTAGAGTGCAAGGAGAAAAACTTTTTGGAAAAAAAAAAAAAAAAAAAAAAAAAAAGAAAAAAGAGGAAAAGAAAAGGAAAGAAAAAAAGAGAGAAAATTAGAGAGCAGAAAAAAAAAATTGAGGAAAAGACAAGAAAAAAAAGGAAGGAACTCAAAGAATGAAAATGGGGAAAAAAAATGGTTAAGATTAGGAATTTTTCAAATTTCTCTAAACGATTCGCCCATTTCATCGGTACATCTCTTTAAAAGCTTCTTTAAAATATCGCACGTTCTACTTTACGTCAATGAAAGAGGTCGATAGGCGACCTTGCACGGAATTCCGATGAAAAAGTTATTGTTTCTTTCTCTTACCCTCTTTTTCTCTCTCCCTCTCTCCCTCTCTCTCACTCTCTCTCTCACTCTCTCTCACTCTCTCTCTTTTTCTCCTTCTCTAACACCTGAAGGAGACTTCGAGCGCTTCGACGAAAAAAAAAAAAGAAGAAAGAAAGAAAGAAAGAGAGGTAAAATAAAATAAGACAATAACACAATGAAGGACAAAAAGAGAAAACTAAAAATACAATTGAACTATGAATAAGTATTTTGAATACACAAAACGATTACATGTCACGTGTAATTCCATTAATATACCCGTCGCATTTTTCTTTTTTCTTTTGGATATAAAAAAGAAGATGAGAAGCGAAAAAAAAGAAAGAAGGAATCAATAAGAAACAAAATAAAAGAAATGCTTTATAAATCGAAAATGCGCTTAAAGAGGGATATGTGTGTATCCGAACGATAATGTTAAAGCATTCGTTTAAAGAGACACATTTCGTTCTATCGATTTAAAAATCCGAAATTAGAATTTTTTTAAATATTAGAAGATACGTGAGCTTAAAAAGAACGACGAAGAGGAAGAGGAGGAGGAGCAGGATGTTTTTTATATGATAAAAAAAAAAAAGGAAAAAAAAAGGAAAAAAAAAACCGCGTGCGGAATGTGTCGAAATATCGGCGACGATGATATTAAAAAAAAAAAAAAAAAAAAAAGAAAGAAAAAAGAAAAGCAAAGTAAAAAGAAAAAGAAAGAAAAAAAGAATTGATTATTCGCACGATTTTGTAAAAAAATTTGTTTGTTTCACAAAAAGAGTCGGATGATCAAATGGACCAAACGGAACAACTTCCAAACGACGTTGCACAATATTGCACAATTGTTTCGCTCATTTCTTCGTTCGTTCGCATCGTTATTCTATATATCTCTCTCTCTCACTCTCTTTCTTTCTCTCTCCCCACCATCTTTCCCCCACCCCACCCCTTCCCTCTATCTCTCTCTTTTTTTCTCTCTAACGCATTTGCTAAATTTTCTCTTTCAAGTTCATATATTAACACACATGTTTCCACACACACATATATATATATATATATGTATATACATATATTATCTTTCGGGGACATTGACACGTTAACATTATATATATATATATATATTTGTTCAGCAGACTTGTCCATATTAGAATTAAGGAAGGAAATACGAAGGAGACTTAATCGTTTATCATGTGGTTTACCTGCTGATAAAGCAGTTCCTGCGCGAGGATATTCGCAATGTCGACTGGATCCATGGCGGTGGCTGCCATAGCTTGTCGTTTTCCTGTCTCGTTAAAATTATTCGTTCAAATGCGTTCGTTTTCTTATAATATATATATATATTATATATATATACATATATATATATAATCGTCTCTCGTCGTCGTCTCTCGTCGTCGTCGTCGTCGCCGTCAAAAAATCGAATGGAAAGAGTAAAAAAGAAAAAGAAAAAGGAAAATAGGAATTGCACTTGCGGTAATATAAAAAAGAAAAAAAAAAGAAAGAAAAGAAAAAGGAAAATTTACAAAAGATTACAAAAAAGGAAAGAGAAAAGAATTTCGAAAAGGGAAAGAGAAAGAAGAAAGAAATTAAAGAAAAAAAAAAAAAGAAAAATAAAATAAATGATTAAGAAGTAATAAAAAAAAAAATATAATAATAATAATAATAATAATAATAGTAATTATTATTATTATTATTATTATTCTTGATTTTCAGTCGGTCGGGTTGGTCGGTCGTTCGTTCGTGAGAAGAGATCTCGTTTTGGACGTCGGTGTGCGCTTCTTTACTCTCTCCCTCTCTTCCTCTTCCTCCTCCACCTTCTACTCCACCTCCTTCTCCTCTTCTTCTCTTGTATATATCTATCTCTCTCTTTATCTTTATCTCTCCTATCGTTCACCCCTCTCAGTCTCTCTCTCTCTCTCTCTTTCTCTCTATTTCTCTTTCTGTTTCTCTTGTGTCTCTTTATCTATCTATCTATCTATCTCTTTCTCTCTCTCTCTCTCCTGTTTCTCTTTCCCCCCTCTCTCTCTCTGTTTCTTTTTATATCTCCTCCCTCGTGCACGCTTTCTTCTTGCGTCGGTTCGTTCGGGTCTTCTCACTTTCGAAAAAGAGTTCTTTGCAAACCTTGCGTCCTCCACCGACGCCTCTCTTACACTGAGAAGAGCGAGCGAGCGTCTCGACGCCGGCGATCTTCGTGGCCTTACGCGACGCGAGGAAAGCTATCCTAAAAATAACCTTTCGAAGTTCGACCGTGTATATATATACACAAACGAACACACATATATATATATACATACACATATGTATATATACATGCTCTGAGGTCGTACGAGAGGGGATGATAGAAGGAGACAGAGGACAAAGACAGAATTCTTTTCCTTTTTTTTATCTCTCTCTCTCTCTCTCTCTCTCTCTCTCTCTTTTTCTCTTTCTCCTTCTTTCTTTTTACGAGAAAAACCATCGGCCATTACGGATTATTTTCTTTTCTCGTTCTCAGAAGAAACAGACAAAAAAAAAAAGAAGAAAAAAGATAAAGAACCAACCACGATAGGATTTTTATCGTCACTCTCCGAGAGAGAGAGAGAGAGAGAGAGAGAGAAAGGGGGAGGAGAGAGAGAAGGGGAGAACAAAAAGAGAGGAAAGCTTTCGCTCGTGATTAAACTACTACTTCTCCGAAGTTATCCAAAGTTTTGTCAGTCTCCACCCAACATTCTTGTCTTACCCCATCTCCCTCAATATCCCTTAACATCATCCCTCTCTTTTTTTCCTTTCCTCATTTCTTTTCCTCAATTTCTTTTTTTTTTCCCCCATCCTTTCGTTTGTTTTCCTATCGTTCTCCTTTTTTTTTTCTTTCTTCTTATTTAATCTTCCTTCCTTCCTGCCTTCTTTCACTATTTTTTTTTCCTTTTTTTTCGTTTCATCGAAGTGATAAAGAATTTTTTTCACGATGAGATGTACTTTCACTTTGGGTAAAACGTTTCTAAAGATTTTTCTTTTCTCTTGGGCTATATAATAAAGGGACCATATAACAGTGTCTTGGATTTTACTTGATAGAATCAGTTCAGGACAATGTTCAAATTTTTATAGTTTATCTTATATATATGTACGTATAGAAATAGTCTCTATTTACGATTAGTTCTCTTTTCTCTTATCATAGAGGGAAACTTTCAAGGATTCTAAAAAGGAAATTGCCTAGAGAGAAAGAGAGAGAGAAAGAGAGAGAGAGAGAGAGAGAAAGAGAAAATTTATATATGTGTGTATGTATGTGTGTATACGTCTCAACAAGAGTACGTAAGTCTCCTGAAGTCGATTTAAAAGGAACGATAAACTCTAAGCGAAAGCGTATCACAAAGTATGCGTTCCCGTAGATAGATAATATGTATAGAATCGAGCTTTCACTTCCATTTGGCCGGAAGTTTTGAAAAGATTATTTTTGAAAAATGATGATAAACTAATGGACAGGATTTACGAAATATCCTTTATCGTAAATTTCTATGAAACATCCGACATAGAATAGTTTTGTCACCAGAGAATAGTTTATACGATACATCGATCGATCGTATAATTGATCCTTCGATCAATTTTATATAATCCGATAGTCGATCAAACGAATTAGTAAACGTTATCCTATCCTATGTCCTATATCTATCTATCTCTATTTCATTCTCCCTTGTCTTCATAAAAAAAAAAAAAAACAAAAATCGCTTCAAGTTGATTATTGAACGTACAAACACATAAACATACTTAAACGCATACGTACATTATGTACGTATGAATGTGTATATATGAATATGTATGTAGTTTCTAATCGATCGTGTTTTTCCATGAAAATTTAACAAACAAATCGATGTTTTAAGTGACATGAAACGTTTAAAGAGACAAAGAGAAAGAGAGAGAATCATCGTTTAAACTCGTAAATTAAAAGAAGACAACGAACGACGACATAGAATTCTCCAATTGCTCAGCATGACCCCGTCGAAGGAGATTTAATTAGTTCGCGGTTTCTAAGTTTAACACACCTGTGAAGTGGCGTTGCACACATCTTCGTCTCTGTCTTTTTCTCTCTCTCTCTCTCTCTCTCTCTTAGTAGATCCCAGTTTTATGCGATCGTAGATTTTGGATAGTCGCCAATATACGTTTCTCTTTCGGCTAAAGATCTCCCTCTCTATCTTTTTCTATTTTATTTTCTCTCTGTTCAAGCATAAAAATCACTTTTCCATCTTCTATAATTAAATTAATATAATATTAATCGTATATATAAAAAGAATTTTTACTATCGTTCGTATACTTCATTCATTATATTATTTATTTCATCTCTTTTTTGTGTCATTTCGAAATGGGCCAATAAATCTTTATTGTCCTTCCTTAATTTTAATTATTATTAATTATAACGAGTATTATTTGAAAAAATTGCGATAAGTTATTCTTTTTCTTTTTTTCTCTTTTTTTCTTTTTTTTTTTTTTTTTTTTTTTACAATATTTCTATCGAGTGTTGCCTCGAATACGTTTATATATTCCGTATATATATATGTGTGTGTGTGTGAGTATGTACGTGTAAAATTGTTTGAATCGAGATCGCAAAGAGGAAAGAGGAAAAAGTGAGTGAGAAGAGAGAGAGAGAGAGAGAGAGAGAGAGAGAGAGAGAGAAATAGCTAGTCGTTATACACGTTGAACAGATTTAATTTTATCGTTTGTCCCACATAGTAGAGAGGCCAATGAGAGAGAGAGAGAGAGAGAGAGAGTGGGAGAGGGAGAAACTCGAAAGAGAGAGATAGATAGATAAAACTTTTCATCGTTATCCGAAAATATTTCCAAGGAATTTTTTCTTTTTCTTTTTTTTTTTTTTCTTTTGTTACATTTCATATGCGAGTCTGAACTATTCGGACGAAAGATACGAGAGGTATGTCTATTTTTTTTTTCTTTCTTTTTTTTCTTTATTTTTTTTTTTTTTTTTTTAAGTCGTTCTTCCAATACCTCCAGCATAGTTGGCACTGTTATCTCGAGCAATCGATTGTTGTGTAATCTGGACGAGAAGACAAACAACATGTCATGGACCTGGACATTTTTTCCTTTCTCTTATTTTGAACCAATTTCTTTTTCTTATCTTGAGGAATTCGTCAAAGATAAGAGAAAGGGAGAGAAAGAGTGTGAAAGGTAGATCGTAGAAAGTGTATTTGAGGTATTTGAAACGTTCGAAATATTTCGTTGCACGTATTAAAAGATCGGAGGAGAGAGGAAACGCTGAAAATTTTCAAGTTTATTATTGTTACATGATAAACAACAAGATAGATAGATAGATAGATAGGTAAAGATAGAGTTAAAGAGAGAGAGAGAGAGAGAGAGAGAGAGAGAAAAGGAAAAATATCGTAACATCGTAAATTTTTTTTGTACTTTTCCTTCTTTTTCTTTTTATTCCTCCATCATTTTTGTTGTTCGTTTCTCGATAAAAGAGAAAAACATAGAGAGAGAGAGAGAGACAGAGAGAGATCAATTAGTTTGAAATACTCCGCAGAAACCTGCTATGTAGTAAGTTTTTACGTCACTCGGAAACGGGAGTCTGGCCTCTCAGTAGGCGAACACGAGATGGACATTTAAAACCCCCCCTCCCTATCCAGCTTATCTCGGGCTTGATATGCAAACATGTGCCAGCCGGATTACAATAAACAATTCCTCGTGTTTTACCAGCCGTATAGAAGCTGTATAGTGGAATTCTCAAAACATCAAACACATGACTAGAAACTCAGAGAGAGAGAGAGAGAGAGAGAGAGAGAGAGAGAGAGAGATATCTCTGGTCGTTGGATTACGCGAGAATATATTAGATTGCCTTTGGCTTTCGGGATATCTTTATTACGAAATTACGTAAGAAATAGAGAGAAGAGGAGAAAAAAAGAAAATGAAAAAGAAGGAGAAAAAAAGAGAGAGAGAGAGAGAGAGAGAGAAGCAAAAAAGATGTACGACAAAAATATATATCCGGTTTTTCTCCTTAGAATTTTAACGATCTAAGGATCGAGAGATGTAAATTTTTTGCTTATTTGCAACTCGACGTGTACTATCGATTTCATATGGCAAATAAATTATATTCTCGATAACAGCAAACAAAATAAATAAATAAATAAATCAAAGATAAGGAAAAGAAATAATTGCAAAAAGTAAAAATAAAGAGAGAAGGAAGGAAAAAAAAATTAAGAGAGAAAAAAAATATATATTTATATAATTGAAAAGAATGAAACAATACGATAGAGAAGACGATAATGGAAGAAATGTAATATTTCGATTTAAAGTGATGGAAAAGGAAAAAATAAGAAAGAAAGAAAGAGAAAAAAGAAAGGAAAAAGAAAAAAAAATCGAGGCGACACTGGCATAACACACGTTGGTTATAATATGCGCGATAATAGTGCGACGCGATCGACCGTTCCGACTTCGTGCGCGATTAACAGGAAAAATATAGAGGCGGATAAATATTTCCAGGAAATCCATCGAGGTCCCGCCGCCACCGCCGCCTCCACTGCCATCGTCGACGTCGACGTCGACGTCGTCGTCGTCGTCGTTGTCGTTGTCGTTGTCGTCGTAGTAACATAGTCACGCATTCTACCTACGTTTAATCCAACGATATTAACCCCTCGCCAAATCTTTTCGTGTCCCCCATATATACACATATATATATATGTGTGTGTGTATTAATATGTATGTATGTATGTATGCATGTTTAATATATATATATATATATATATATAGATATGTAGATGTCTATGTTTAATATCTATGCATGTACGTATGCATGTATCTATGTAAGTTTAATATATCTATGTATATATATTTAATATATATGTATTTATTAATATGTATGTATGTATGTATTAAGTATATATGTATATATGTATTTATTATATATATCCGGATATCTTCGTGATTCCTCTTCGAGGAACTCAATTGGCAATTCCTGGCTAATCTCAAACAAAACCACGTCTATCTTTCTTTCTTTTTTTTTTTTTTTTTTTTTTAATTCTCTCTCCCTCTCCCTTAGCCCCTACTTATCACTATCTCTGTCTTTTTATCTTAATCTTTCGTAAAGATTAATTAATTGTTCCGTATAAATATTTGTATATATAGGACGCGATAATAAATTTCGCAGAGCGCGATCTATTTCGTCATTAAATACTATCTCGTGCTTTTCGTTGAACGTTTACAAAACTTTATTGAGAAATTAAAAGAGAGAGAGAGAGAGAGAGAGATGTGAGAAACGAGATGAATATATGTATCTTGTTAATCCACGTTGTTCTTGTTCTTGTTATTTTTCTTCCTCTTCTTTTTCTTTGTCTCTTAATCCTTCTTTATTTAAGTAAGATAACAATTACTAAGTGCATTATTATCATCATTATTATTATTATTAATTATTATTATTAATTATTATTGTTATTATTAATCTTAATTATTGTTATGAATCTTATTATTGTTGTTATGATTATTACGTGAACATAGATGTGGGGATGGAAGGGGAGGAGGGGAGAAAGAAAATTGAAAGGAGGGCAGAAAAAGAACATGTGCGTTACGAAAAAAAAAAAGGATGAAAAAGGAAGGAAAAGAAAAAGAAGACAAAAACAAAAAAAAAAAAAAAAAGAAGGATAATAAAAAATATCGTTCCTTTAGAAAAAGTACTATTACATATCGCGTTGAATTCGCATAACCGGATTTGTTTTCTTCCATTCACGGCCATAAATGTTTCGAAATACAATCGACGTGTATACGCACACGTACGCTTAGATTACGAGAGAGAGAGAGAGAGAGAGAGGGAGGGAGAGAGAGACGTGCAGGAGGTCGTAAAAAAAAAAAAGGCGAACGGTGGAGAGGAGGGGATTCTACTCTTCGTGAAGTGAAATTATGCCGATCACGACGTGTTTGCGATATATCGTGCTGCGTAGAATCGACAAGTCCGCTCGAAATTACTAGAACAAAGTCCAAGAGTAAAAGAGAGAGAGAGAGAGAGAGAGAGAGAGAGGGTGGATAGGTAGATAAGTTGGGGTAGTGGGGACACTGCATCATCCGATCTTTTGTCCTTCCCTCGGGTCCTTTTGCGAACTTTGATCTTTACGGTCGAGAAATCGCATTTACGAAAGTCCGTGAGAATCGTGTATCAGAGCGAAGAAAAATCTGACAGCGTATGTTTATCTCTCTCTCTCTCTCTCTCTCTCTCTCTCTCTCTCTCTCTCTCTCTCTCTCTGTGTGTGTATGTATGTGTGTGTGTGTGTGTGTGTGTGTTACGTATGAATGTTTGTATTATTTATATTTGCATTAAGTCGATCACAGGATGGAAAAATTCCTTTGTCTACTTTCCTTTGAGATTCAATATAAAGTCGAGATAATATAAGTATTATATGTATGTATGTATGTATGTATGTATGTATGTATGTTGTATGTATATATATCGAGAAAATAATAGTTCGTTATTTGCTGTACGTGTGTGTGTGTCTGTGTGTGTGTGTGTAAGAGAGCGAGGGGTTGTATGTGTACACGTATATCCTCTCGCATATTCTCTTGCGTATAATCATGCGACGAAATTAGATCGTTCGATTTATATTTCTACGGTACGACGGTGTATTTTTATCTGGTTAGTCTATTTTCGAAGCATGTTCAAAGCGTTTCCTGTTCGTTTGTGTTCGTAAACTTCGGATTCGTCGGAGTTTAAGTGGGTAGTAAGAGAAAATCTTTTATCGGTTTAATTAAATCTCTAATCGTCCTGAAAGTAATGTTTTTTCTTTCATAAATATATATATATATATATAATTTTATTTATATTACTATTATTTATTCTTTCTCTTTCTCTCTCTCTCTCTATAATATATATATATATATATCTCTATAATATATATATATCTCTAATATAATATATCTCTATAATATATATATATATATGTATATATATATTATTTTATTTAATTATAAAATACTTATATTAGAAATATATCAATATATATATTTCCATTTACTTATATCCTCATTATCAAGTGTAACATTTTAATCGAAATCGACATAAAAAAAATATACATAAATAAGTAAATAAATAAATAAATAAATAAATAAATAAATAAATAAATAAATAAATATAGAATACAATAGAATATAAAAAGAAAATAAATTTATGGAGAAGTTAATCGAAAAAAAAGAATGAAAGAAAGAGAGAAAGAAACGAGTCATTGATCTTAAAGAGTCATACTCGAAATTAGAATTTCGAGTCACACAGAACCATATATACATACATACATAAATATAAAAAGAAGACGAATTAAAATGACAAAAGATTAAATTACAGAAGAGTTTTCCTTAAACGAAATATAAAAAAAAAAAAAAAAAAAGAAAGAAAAAGAAATTTTATTTTTACGTCTCCTCGAAAATATTTAACAACTATACAATTTTTAACGAAATAATTCTATGATGGATGAAACCTATGTAAGACGTATTATAGACAAAACCGATGTAACATGAAATAATGAGATGAAAGATGACGTATGTGCTAATAGATTCGCGTGCATCGGACATATTTATATGCGCTTAGAACTCGCATTAGAATAGATCTTATTTTAATGGGGAGGGAAAAAACAGAAAAAGAAAAGAGAAGAAAAAGGAAAAAAAGAAAAAAAAAAAGAAAAAAAAGGGGAAAAAAAGGAAAACGTTTACGTCGTGTGTATTTGAGAATAAGCAACCATATACATACATACATTTATTTTTTCGTGCGCATACACATACACACACACAACACACGTATATACATACATATACCCACATACACGCACATATATACATAAGCATACACACCCTCAAACACAAGAAGAAGGAAATGGCGAACGCGATGCGACAAATGACTCGATTACGTCCGCGTGCGAAAATTACTATCGCGTGCTGGAAAAAAGTTATGGCCGAGTACGGACACAATAAGCGTAGCCTTGGATAACAAAGGAGTCGATCTCTCTCTCTCTCTCTCTCTCTCTCTCACTCTCTCTCTCTTTTTCTCTCTCTCTCTCTTATTCACTCATACAGAGATACACATAGATAGATAGATAAATACAGACGCGTTATAAATGCAGTAAAGACAAATCGTCTCATTCTTAGTTTTCTTCTTCTTCTTCTTCTTCTTTTTTCTTTTTTCTTTATCTTTATCTTCGTCTAAACGTAACGACACTACTATTCCTATTTTCTATGCATGCTTTTCTGCGCAGAAAATGCATAAATACATACAGAAAGAGACAAGACTAACCATACACATATACACACACATACACACGCATATATACACCCTTGTATACAAAGAGAGAGAGAGAGAGAGAGAGAGAGGGAGAGAAATATATATATATATACAGTAAGAGCCTTTCCATCTCGTTTTCAAGCCGAGGTGGGAACAAAGAATGTAAACATGATAACGAAACGATGCGTCGTCATAATATACCACCATCTATTGCAGCTTCTGTTCATCGTTCTCTCTCTCTCTCTCTCTCTCTCTCTCTCTCTCTCTCTCTCTCTCTCTCTCTCTCTCTCTGTCATTATCTTCTCTCTCAATGCATATTTCGATCGAGGAACGCATAATAAGCATCGCTTTTCATTGAAATATATTTCATTGAAATGATTTCCATCGAAATATAATCGTATAAAATGAGAGAGAGAGGGACATTGTTAATCATCGAAATAGAGAATAAATTCGTCTATCTATAATTAATATACATTGGCGATCTAACATGAACCTGCAAACATATTAGGTTGGCAACTAAGTAATTGCGGAGTCTATAAACAAAATCCGCAATGACTTAGTTGCCAAAACAATATGGCGCTGGCAACTAAGTGATTGCGGATATGGTCACCGCAACGACTTAGTTGCCAAGACAATATGGCGCTGGCAACTAAGTCATTGCGGATATGGTCACCGCAACGACTTAGTTGCCAAGACAATATGGCGCTGGCAACTAAGTCATTGCGGATATGGTCACCGCAACGACTTAGTTGCCAAGACAATATGGCGCTGGCAACTAAGTGATTGCGGATATGGTCACCGCAACGACTTAGTTGCCAAGACAATATGGCGCTGGCAACTAAGTCATTGCGGATATGGTCACCGCAACGACTTAGTTGCCAAGACAATATGGCGCTGGCAACTAAGTGATTGCGGATATGGTCACCGCAACGACTTAGTTGCCAAGACAATATGGCGCTGGCAACTAAGTCATTGCGGATATGGTCACCGCAACGACTTAGTTGCCAAACCAATATGGCGCTGGCAACTAAGTCATTGCGGATATGGTCACCGCAACGACTTAGTTGCCAAGACAATATGGCGCTGGCAACTAAGTCATTGCGGATTCGGTCACCGCAACGACTTAGTTGCCAAACCAATATGGCGCTGGCAACTAAGTAATTGCGGATTATATATATATATATATATATATATATATATATATATATATATATATATATTATCTATACATATTATAACCCTACATTAATTCTTGCTTGTTTCTTTTCGTAAACTTCTTAATGGTACACCACCTAAGAGAATAAAGAAACCATCGTGGTGTTTGCTTGAAGCGTACACACTTTTATCGTTCGTAGAATACGTAAAATAAAAAGAGAGAGAGAGAGTGAGAGAGAGAGTGAGGGATTAGGGGAGAAACTAAAATATTGATCGATAAGCGTGATGAAGTGGGATGAGGTTAGGGGTAGATAGGGGAAAATTGTAGTAGGGTGAGAAATGGAGGGTGGAGGGTGATGGCCTCGAATTTTTATGTGCTAAACATGAAAAAAAAAGAAGGATAAAGAAAAAAGAGAAAAAAAAATATAGATACGTCGTGTTTGTATATATATATATATATATATATATATATATATATATATATATATATATATATATATATAGATAAATAGATAGATACGTCGTTTATTAAAATAGTACGATAGAAACGTCGTATGGTTATACATGAACATATAGTTGATGGTATATCTCTAATATTTCTGAATACACGCGACACGGGAAAAACCAAAGGCTAAGGAAAACATTGAATTCATTGAAATAGATATGTATGTATCTATGTACGTATGTATGTTGTGTGCTAAACGAGATAAGGGGGGAAGGAAGAAATGAAGGAGAGGAAAGGAATAAAAATAAAAAGGTCATTTAAATTACTATCATATAATATATGTACGAAAAAAACGAGAGGATTTTTTTATAAGTAATTTAAATTGAAAGATATTAATCGTTGATATTAAAGAGAACGAGAAAAAGAAAAGGGAAAAAGAAAAGAAAAAGAAAAAGAAAAAAAGAAGAAAAGGTTTTCTACTTTCGGTCTGCAGGAATAACTTCCAAAAATGGAAACGTTTTTGAAGTAAACTGACTTACCTCGAAACAGAGACAGAGACAGAGATAGGAGAGAAAGAGAGAGAGGGGGGGGTTGGTGGTGGTAGAAGGGAGAAACGTACACACGTACACATATAACACACACATACACACACAACACATTCATGAACACATATACATAGACCATATATAAGCACGAAACATGCGCACACAGTGGGTAATAGTGTTTCACGTCGACCTCGTGTCGGTTAAAAGAGGCAAAACGTCGTATATTTGAGCCATGCTCACTCGTAGTGACCTCGAGCGATCTTCTAATCTCGTTTTCTCTGTATATATACCGCGTCGAAAGAGAGAGATAGAGATAGAGAGAGAGAGAGAGAGAGAGAGAGAGAGAGAGAAGAGAGAGAGAAGAGAGAGAAGAGAGAGAGAGAGAGAGAGAGAAAGAAATACATTCAAACGCATTCTATTTTCTAGAAATACATTAAAAGTATTCTATTTTCTATTTCCTTATATCTATTTTACATAAACATTTTACTGATCGACGATAATCGATTCTATTTCGAGTGGGGAAATAAAAAAGGTTAATGTAAAAAAAATATGCAAGTACGTACCGAGTTAAGTGTATAAGAGATAAGTAAAAAAATGCATACATATACATATACATAAACGTATATACGTAATGAGTTAATATATATATATATAAAAAGAAACTATTATGAAGTGTAACGCGAACGCATTATATATACATATATATATATATATATTAAAAAAAAAAAAAAGTAAATAAATAAATAAAACAGGAAAGAAAATAGAAGAATGAATAAGATAGATATATTACGAATTAAATACGCGACAAAAAAACCGAGAACCGTACTCGACGATAGTCGCACTGACACTGACAGCGTTCTGTCATCATCGCGCTATCACCACATGGTCGCTACGTTCTCGGCCATCTTCGACTACGCTCGGCTAACTTCGATTTTCCTTTCTCGAGAGGACTCGTGACGACAACTACGACACAACGACAACGGCAACGCGGCGATGACGACGTTCGCCATCCCTGTTGCTCTTCTCTTCATCTCAGTGGATCTTCAGAGGGGCAAGGGTAAGGATGTAGAAATACGTTCGTTGAGAAAAAGAAAAGATCGTGCTGAAAGGGAATTGAGAAGGAAGAAGACGAAACTACTACTACTCTACTAGTACTACGACGACGACAACGACGACTTAGGAGGTATAAAGGATGACTTCATTCGAACCTAACAGAAACAGAAATAAAGGGAAAGAGAGATGGAGATAAAAGAGCACATTTTTCGAAAATCGACACGATCGAATGCGATTAATTACATGAATCTTGCACATTATATACACATTGAGAAAGATAGAGAGAGAAATACACGTGTATGTATACACAATGCGTGCATATGCGTTGGTATAATTAGTATTTAATATTTATTATTATATATCTAATATCTCTTATTCTTTTTTCTTGTTTTTCTTTCTACACTTTTTTCCCCTTTTCAATAAATCCGTCAAGAATTTCGTCGTCAATAAGCTTTCGTAAGCATGCAGTAAGAGTCGTCGATCGTGAAGGAAAAAAACCTAACCTCGTTTATTCATAAATCGAGTTTTATTTCATAATTCGTTAAAAAAAAAAATATATATATATATATATATAATCATAAGTTTCCAATTGGTTTTTCGTAATTAAAATGAGATAATAGGATGTATATAAAACGTATATATAATATATATAAGAAAGGCTGAGATGGAGGAGTAAAAAAAAGAGTAGAGAAAGAGACGCCGATCGAATTAACCAATCATCGACCGATCGATGATTCATCAGTGGAATCCATGGAATCGTTAGTACGCGGAAAGTTAAAGTCAAGTGTGTGTTGTGTGTTGTATTGCGTCATGAACAGTAAAGTTCCTTTTTCCTGAATGAAATGGTACGCGACAAAGATCACGAAAGAGAGACAAAGAGAGAGAAAGAGAGAGATGGAAATCGCAAGAGATAGAGAGAGAGGCATATCTAACGTGAATTCTACGAATTACTATTGAGCACATCCTGCAAGATTGCCAGTCATCATTTGAGCACGTGGTAGAACTCTCTTATAAGTCTCTCAACGAATATAAAAAGCTTTTCTAAGAAATCATTTCAATGTCCTTTCTCTTCTATGAATTTTGTTTATTCATAATATGTATAGAAAAAAAAAAAAAATAATAAAAATAAAAATAGTACAAACGAACGTGTAGTACGTACATACGTTGTATCCGTACATACATACATACATACATACATACATACATACATACATATATATATACATAAATCTGTAAAAAAAAAAAGTCACATTACATCGCTTGATTCGGTTCGATTCGGTTCGCGAATTAAATACACACATATATACACATACACACATAGACGCACAGACAGACAGCACGAGATTATACTCTTTCAGATCTCATTTAAATCGTTTACTCGCGTTAGACTACTCAGAGCATATTTATATACATACGTATATATGTATGTACATATCTGAAGCTCTTCTCTTAATTGGAGAGTCTGCCCTTTCCCGAGGCTCGATTAATGATTATCACTGTGAACAGTGCAACGTTGTCGGTCGCACGCCGTCTCTTTTTATTTTTCATTTTTATATTTATTTTTTTATTTTTTTATTTTTTAACACATTACCAACAACACAATGTATTAAGAAGGGAGAAGCTTTCGATAATTAAGAAACAAAATATATGTATATATATATATATATATATATATATATATATATATATATATATATGTTTCGTACAGAAGATAATTATAGTTAATGATTATAATAAACGATTAATCAGATTGATTAATGTATATATTAAAATTGATTTCAAACGGAGATATATATATGTATATAATATAAATATATGTTGATTTTCGTATCCTTAGAATCTTTCCTTTCATTTTTCTTGCTGTCATTATTACGATTGCTTTGTATTGGAATTATTTTCTTATTTCTTTCTTTCTTTTTTTTTTCTTTTTTTTTTTTTACCGACAATTATATATTATCATTTGTAAGTAGATATTTTTATATGCCGATACTTAATCATATTAATTATATAGAATAAAATTGTATGCAATATTTACTAAAATATTTATTATAATATTTACTACGATATTTACTACAAAATATATATATATATATATATGTGTATATATATTCGTTCGAACAATGGAATGTTAAAATAATGATAACACAAGGACGAATAACAAAGATCCGATCGTTCTCTTCTCTCACTCTCTCTCCCTCTTCCTCTTTCTCTTTCCTTCTCTCATGTAAATATTTTTCAATACTATGTTCGTACTATTTCTTACAAGATTTGTTTCGAGAGAGAAAGCGAGAAAGAGAGAGAGAGAGAAATAGATAGAGAGAAAGAGGGGGGAAAAAGAAAGAAAGAGACGAACGTATTAAACGAGTATACTTTGAAGTTATCCGTGAGTGGACGATAAACTGTTTGGTGATAAGGGCAGAGAGAAAGAGAGAAAAAGAAAGAGAGAGAGAGAGAGAGAGAGTGCGGTACACTTTGGTTGGCCGTTTTTAGCACCGAAGCGAGAACAAAGGCCAACACGAGATGCTGTAGAGAGAGTCACGATATAAAGAGAGAAAGAGAGAGAGAGAGAGAGAGAGGAGGTGAACGACACCAAAAAGCTTAAGTACCGAGAGAGGATCCCTAGAGTTCTCACTCATTCTCTTTTCCTCTACCCTCTTTTTCTCCTCTTTCTTTTTCTCTCTTTCTCTCTCTCTCTCTCTCTCTTTCTCTTAATTTAAGTAAGTATATAATTTGGGAAATTTCGAGGGCCACGTCACGGCCTTGTCCGTCTTTGTTCGAAACACTGTACACATTTGTGTATGTAGGACATTGAACCAAGGCTTCTTTCTTCAAGGACAAATACGCGTGAGAAAAAGCAAATGCGTTTTCTTCGAAGTTGACCTTTATAAAATAAAAAGAAGAAGAAGAAGAAGAAGAAGAAGAAGGAAAAAAAAAATAAAACGAGCACACGTAGGTATATACGTATCTATATACATACATATATCTCGTAATCGATATTGATGCGCTTGTCAAACGATTACGTATATTATAATTTAATATTCACGAATTATTATATATTTATATAAGAATTTTTGATACTCTTGAAATTTATATATATGCAAGTGTAAATGTGTATGTGTGTAAGTTCTAGAGACGAATCATGTTCTAACTAAATTCAATTAAGAGTTTAGGGAGTCTTGAATTTTGTTTTTTCTTTCGTCATTTATTTTTCTTTTCTTTACTTACCCCCTACCTCCCCTCAACCCCCGCCCCCCCATCAGCCTCGACCCTCAGAATTATTAATGATTTTCATTTCGTTCGGTTATATCGCAAAATACGTATAATTGCGTTTAACTCGTTTCAAATCTCTCTCGTATAATAATAAGTTGTAAAAAGATCCATCGATGTATCGGTTCTTTTGTGATACGTGGGAGAGACGGTAAAGTGTCTGACGAAATCGATACCCGTTTCACACCTCAAGGCCATATAATCGCCTAGTTTTCACCGTCGATGATCGATTAGCTTCACCGAGCATAATGCATATATATATATGTATATATATATATATATATATATATATATATATATATATATATACACATAGAGAGAGACACACGTAGTAACTCTTCATTTACTCCGTTCACGTACCAACCATCGTGCAGCATATGCCATGTTGTAATTATTATCGATGTTTGATGCCATGCGAGAAGAAGAAACTTTCTGATTTGTGATTTTTCTTTTTTTTTCTTTTTTTTCTTTTTTCTTTTTAAATCAAACAAATATATATATATATAAATATATACATTTATGTGTATATATTGTTTATTACCAGGATGAATATCGATGAATGAGAACGTCTAAGATTTTTAATTTAGAGTAATAACTATCTAATAAATATCAAACGAAATAATAAAACTGGTATTTCGTTCGCTTAAAAAACGAAACAAGACCAACAAATGACGGGGAAAAAAGAAACATAAAAAGCGATTTCTAATATATCACACCTCGTTAGTCAATCGAAATAATGACAGCTGTATTTTTATTATTATTATTTTTTTTTTTTATTTCTTTTTTGTTAGACACTCATTCTGTTATTTCGACAAGATAATTATGACAAGCTTTCGATGACGTATTATTTTATACCTTGTCCCCTTCCACCCTCATCACCACCCCGTTCACGATTTAATCGTGATTATTCATTTCAATATACATAAACATTATGTTATCCCTTACAATGGAGGAAAAAAGAGAAAAAATATAGAACAATGAGGGGGGAGAGGGAGGAGGAGGAGAGTGTGTGTATCGTGTGCGACCTTGAGAAAGTCATTCGCAACGTTTTCAAGGTTATATATGTATATATAACGACGATATACGGTCATGTCATTATCCATTCTCTCTTGTGACAGAGAGAGAAAGAGAAACAGAGTGGAATATATTCAAAGATGATCGTCATACGTATCATATTCTATTGCATTTCTAATTATTTAAAAATGATGATATACAAGGGAAATGATAATGATAATGATGATGATGATGATGATGATAAAGAAGAAGAAGAAGAAAAAGTGAAGTTCTCATAAGAGAGTCGTAACCTTCGAATAAGAATATTTTCAAGACGTTAAGGACGTAGAATGGAATGAGAAGGGAGAGAAAAAGAGAGAGAGAGAGAGAGAAGGGTGAAGGGTGAAGAGGAAGAGATAGAGGGAAGAAGAAGATGAAGAAGGAAAAAAAAAAAGAAAAAAGGATCACGAACGTAGAAGGAGAAAACGCTTCGAGGGCACAACGGTGCGTGAATTCCTTACAAGTGACGCAACCACGAAGGCATTTCCGACTGGTTGCACTTCGACAGCCTCTCTTCGATGGGGGAATAACTACATAATCGCGTAGATAATTCCTCAGAGAATTCTGTGATCTCTTTTTCTTTTCCTTTCTTTTTTTTCTTTTTTTGGTTTCCTTCCTTCCTTTTCTTTTCATTTTCTCTTTTACTTTTACCCACCTAACCCCTTCTTCTTCTTCTTCTTCGATCGCACGCACCCTATATATCCCACTTCATCCCCAGTCCTCTTTTAATTTGTAATCTTGTCTTTCCCCTCTTTCTTTCTTTTTTTTTTTTTAGGTAACACGCGTGTCGTTCCTTAAAAAAATTTTCCTAAAAAAAAAAAAAAAAAAAAAAAAAAAAGAAACAAGCACACGCACACACATCCACCTACCCACCCTTGCACACGTACAAGCGTAAAAGAAAAATTGAAGAAAAAGAAATTAGAAAAGAAGAAGAGAAAAGAAAGCAAACTAATTAGTATTCGTTATTTGCATTTCGCGTAAAAATTTGATAAAACGTTAATGAAACCCATTAAAAGAATCGTTTTAGCGTATAAAAAGAGATACAGGTGTATATAGTATAATATAATCAATATTAGTAACCTTCAATTCAAACGTAATAGAGATAACGATATTATTGAATACATATGTAGAATACATATATAAAATACGTGTGTGTATGTGTGTGTACACGTTAGATTATATATGCATGTACTTGTTATTCAGGTTTATAATCTCACAAAGAATTATCGACATTTTCTTTTTTTTTTTGTTTTTTGTTTAAGTTTAGAACATTTAAAAAAAACTCTCTTTCGATCATGTCTTCTACATATAATAATAATAATAATAATAATAATAATAATAATAATAATTTCACGAAATTCGAAACGTCTGATGCCCACCATCCAAACCATCCAAATTATCCATTCATCCATCCACCCATCCATTCCATTCATTCATTCATCCATTCATTCTCACATTCCATGACATACGTAAGACCATGTCATATAAGTCCATTTATGTTCCTGCCAAGAGATAGAGAGAGAGAGGGAGAGAGGGAGAGAGGGTTCTACGACCTCTTAAATTAAAAACTCCCTTTTTAGGGTGTCTCGAAGTAGAGAATGATGAACGGACAGAGAGAGAGAGAGAGAGAGAGAGTGGGGAGGGAGGAGAAGGAGAGAAAAGATCTCGTGAATAAGTTATTATAGGATAGTTTATCATTCTATCATACTCGAAGAAGAGCATCATCCTCGTCTCTTTGATCACCTACTTCCATTCCCTCTCTCGCCATCCCTCTTTCCATCGTATTCTTCGTTGAATTCAATTCGTCTTTTTTTCTATTTTATTCCTTTTTTTTTGTGTATTTTATTTTTTGTATTTTTTGTATTTTTTTTTTTTTTCTACGAAGGAAGGGCATCATAGCAACAGCACAGAAGAATCAGAGGAATCTTCTTGTTCGTCAGGACGTGTAGGCAGGCATATATCCTTTCTCTTTCTTTTTTCTTTTCCCCTTCCCTCCTTTTTTTTTTTTTTGTTACGACGCTATAAGAACGACATAGTATTTTAAAAGGGAAAGCTTCGAAAACTTTCAAAACACGTACGGTATGTAATGCTATGTATGTGTACGGATAATGTATGTATTCGTTATTGAACGAATCGAAGGTTTATCGATCGATGATAATAATCATAAACGAAAGAGAATGGATCTCGATAGATTGATTCGGAAATTAAAATGACATTTTCGATGAAATGAAAAATAAAGAAAATTTCGATAAATTATCAAGATAATAGTTTGATCGAACATCGGAATCGTATTATGACGAACGTATAAATCATAAGGATCGTTAATGAATGAACAAGCAAAGAAATAATACTTTTGTAAAATTTTACAGAGGTAAACAAAAAGCAAGGAGGGGAGGAAGGGAAAAAAAGAATATTTATATATATATATATAAATGACGTGTTATTAAAAAAGATGAATTTAATATTCATCTGTAATAGAAATATAGAAGAAAATATCATTAGATGGAAGAAGATGATTAGATAAGTATTTCATAAATGCATATACATACATATATACAATAGCTATGTGTATGTGTCGAGAAAACACACACGTCGAAGACGTTCGATATTACGTGGTATGTATATATCAAAGATTAAAAATTCATGATATTATAATAACTCGTTTCTAGTTAAACGTAAGATTATAACAGTGGTTTACCATTTGCTTGGAAATGACGCACAAATATGGTTTACCATAATCCGGTGGACCGTGTGTACTGATAAAACCATCACGACTATTACCTCCTCCACCTCTTCCTCCTCCTCCTTCTCCTCCTCCTCTATCTCAACCTCCTTCTCCTTCTTCCTCTTCTATCCATGTTGTCAGAACGTGTTCTTTATTCAACAATTTTCCTTATTCTTTTTCTTCTTTTTTCTTTCTTTTTCTTTTTTTTTCTTTTTCCTTTTTTTTTTTTTCGTGATTACATAAAGGCAAACAATTTTACTCGTTTCGAACGATCTCTCGCTTCGATCTTATATAGCATATATATAATTTTATATATCGGAGATTTAAAAAAAAAAAAAAAAAAAAAAAAAAAAAAAAAAAACGAAAAAGAAAAAAAGAAAAAAAAGAGAGAGAAAAAAAACAAAAAAATTGATATTTATAGAGAAAAGGCTAAAGTACGTACTTACGTAATCCTTCTCTTTCTTTCTCCCCTCTCTAACCACGATATATATTTCTAAATTTAGAAGATAGACAAGTTTACAATATATCCAACCTAATAATATAATCGACACCACCGACAGATACGATACGATATTATCGCTTACGTTATTATCAACTCTATGTCGTTATATGACCTTGTAACCGCGGAAATTAGCTTTGCTTAGAGCAAACGATAATTCATTCGTGCCGACGACAAAGTATAAAACACGCGCGTGTACGAAACGCTCGCAGCTCGAACTTCCGTTCTCGGTTCTTTCTTTTTTTTTTCTCTCTTTTTTTCTCTCTTTTTTTCTCTCCCTTCCTTCCTTCCTTCCTTCCTTCCTTCTCCCACCCTTTCTCTCCCCTCTCCTTTCTTTCTCACCTCTCTCTCTCTCTCTCTCTCTCTCTTTGAACGAGTTTCGTAAACAACGTCATTAACTTATCGATCTTTTACTAGTAGGTGGAAAACTGAAAAATACGAATTACTAGAGAAGGGGAGAAGAGACGAACGGGGAGAAGAAGATAGAGAGAGGGACGGTGGGTAGGAGGAAGGAGAAATAGGGAGAAGGCATGATCTTTCAAAGACTCGACGAACTTTTTGTTCTAACCGAAAGAATTTACTTTATGGTAGAGGATATATTGTTCCCAAACACAGTTGAAAAACTTTTGTTGATTTTACGATTTGAGAGAAACAAAGAGAGAAAGAGAGAGAGAGAGAGAGAGAGAGAGAGAGAGAGAGAGAGAGAGAGAGAGAGAGAGAACAAAAATATTAATTTGAAAAAAGGTATACGAAAAGGTCACGAAAATTTATCATTGAAATCGTTTAAAAAACTTTTCGCAAGCCCCATCCTGTATATAATCTCACGTAATATATATGAATTATATATTATCGTGCAATCGATCGACGATTTTTTTTTATTTGAAAATCTTAATGAAAAATATTTTGATGGGAGAGAAAAAAAAAGAAAAAAATAATAATTATTAACCAACCGAAGATTTTTATTATTTGTACGTATATGCCGACGATATGGGTTAACGCGTAAAAGAGGTACCATTAGAAAGTCGTTAGAAAACGATAGAAATAAAAAGACAAAACAAAGCAAAAAAAAAAAAAACAAAAAAAAGACAGGAAAAAAGAAACAAGAATAAAAACGAAAACGAAAAAGAGGAAGCAGGGGAGAAGGGAGGAAAGGAAAAGAAAAATCCTCCAGACAAAACAACAAGCGAGCATATCGAAATAAGCGAGAACCCGAGGACATTGATAAAATGTGCTTTTTTTCTTTCCCCCTCTCCCTTACCTTCGTGTCTTTTCTTGTTAACCTAAGGCCAAACCGAATTACGACGTATATATATACATAGAAAAAAAGTAAGTATTTCTATATAATAGTAAGCATATACAAATCAATATATATTATAGTAATATTATAGTAATATTATAGTAATATTATAGTAAACATTTATATATAAATTCTGAAGAGTTTCGTGCATTGTCGCTTTCGTTTAACGAAGGTCGAAGCTAAACCAGGTCAGGTCAGGTCAGGTCAGTCAGTGAGTTAGTCAGTCAGTAAGTCAGTCAGAATTAGTCATCAGTCGATTTTAATACGCAAACGTGAATCGATTCTATCGTAAAAAGAAAGTATAAGAAGAGAGAAAAGAATACACTTTAAGAGCGTATTACTCTTCGTCTAATTAATTCTACGTTAATTCATTTCTCTCCCCGCCCCTCTCTCTCTCTCTCTCTCTTACCTTTCATTCTTTTTTCTTTTCCTTTCTTTCTGTCCCTTTCTCGCAAATATATGATATTAGATTATATTTACCGGGATACAAAAGATCTAGAACGGATTTCATGAAAACAGTGGTTGCGAAGTTTCGACCAAGAAACAAACACACACAGCTTGATACATTCTCCAGGGGAAAGTGTTAAACCTATTGACGTCACTCGTAACGCAAGATATCTTTCGATGGAATCGACCTCCTTTCGAGGTCGACCACACCGGATTACCAGTTCTTCCCTCCCCCTCCTCCCACCCCTTCCCCATCAACAACACCAACACCAC
>NC_060967.1:1125000-1132500 GCF_910589235.1 Vespa crabro
ATTTAACTTTTTATCCCTTTTTTTCTTTTTTCCTTTTTTACGACGTATACGCACGCACACCAAAAAAGAAAAAAGAACGAGAAAATGAACGAGATAACGACGATCTATATATATGTATATATATACATATATAAACCCTTTTGCTTTTAGATCTTCCAGGGATGATATTTCTTTTTCTTTCGTTATTTTCTTTTTTTTTTTTTTCCTTTCTTTCTTTTCCCTCTTTTTGCTTGCTGAGAGAAAAATAAAGCAAAGAATAAGAAAAGAGAAGAGAAGAAACAAAAACAAGAAAAAAAAAAGAGAAATAGAAGAACGAAATTGGAAGAAGATCGAGGAAATACGAATTGTTTTCTTTTCCTCCTCACACACACACAAACACGCGCGCGCGTTGAAAATGTTCACAGTGTAAAAAAAGAAAAAAAAAAGAAAAAAAAAAGAAAAAGAAAAAAGAAATAAATAAAAAATAAAAGAAAAAAACAAAAATAAACAAAGGTTCTTTAAAAGAGCAAGTTTCTTTTTTCTTGATCGTTTTTAGCCGTCTTAAGTCGTCCTCCTCGTTGTCGTCTATGTCGTCGTTGTCGTCGTCGTCGTCGTATCGACGAAAAGCATTGCACACGCTCACGTATCTCAACTGAGTCCGCCAACGTGACTTGGAAACTATATAGAAAGGAGTCTCTCTCTCTCTCTCCCTCTCTCTCTCTCTCTTTATTCCCCTACTTCTCTTCAATACACTCACCAGACTATCCCCACCATTATGGAGTGCTAACCGAGCTTATGCTACGTGACGTCACCGCCATCTTGATTGCTGATTCGCGCGATACCGCTTCGACCAATCGACGCACGTTAAAGACCTAAAGACCGAACTTGTTTCGTAGTAGAACTTCAAGGAATCGAGAGGAACGTGCCGAGAGAAAACAAGATACCCTTTTTCCAGGTAGAAGAACGATATATATATATATATATATATATATATGCAACGAAGAGATTTAACTGATCGGAAAGTCCGGAAGTTAGGATTTCATAGGAATAATTTTTCATTTTCTCTTATCTTATTTTTCTTCTTCTTGTTTTCTTCTTCTATTTCTTCTTCTTCTTCTTCTTCTTCTCTTTTCTTTTCTTTTCTTTTTTGTTTTTTGTTTCTGACTTTTTTTCCAACGATATATTCCAAAAAGACGACGACCCATTTTTCATTCCTCTTTTTCTCTTTTATTTATTTATTTGTTTATTTATTATTATTGTTTTTTTTTTCTTTTCCTTTCCTTAAAAGCTACTACGAAGAAAATGACTTTTCTCTTTACTTTTTATTTATTTATTTTATTTATTGTTTTTATTATTTTCTTTTCTCAAGTCATTTCGAAAACGCTAATTTCTTCCTTTCCTTCCTTCCTATTTTCCTTTCTTATCATTCTCTTCTTCATTCACGTCCTTTTCTATTTTTTCCTGTTTTTTCTTCATTTTTTTTTTTTTTTTTTTCTTACCAATTCTTAATCACAGCATTTAAATTTAAATACCCGATCTATCGATTTATAGTAATAGGTAGAAAGGGGTGTGATGGGGAAGGGGTGTTGGATAATGGGGGAAGAAAAGCCCGAAGCAAGCGTGTGCGAGATAGAAAATAATTGTAATATTAAAATTGTAAATAATACGTTTAGGCTAATAAGATAAAAACAAAGGATAATAATAATGATGACAATGATGACGATGTTGATAACGATGACGATGATGCGACGCATTATAAAGGCAATCGCGCGCGCGTATGTGTGTGTGTGTATGTATGTATGTATACGAATAATGTCAAGGCAAAATTATTACCGATTTGGCACGTGACCACTGAGAATGTGTTTTCTCGCAAAGTCGACTCAATATTCTCGTACTCCTTTCTTTCTTTCTTTTTATCAGTCTCTCTTGCTCTCTCTCTCTCTCTCTCTCTCTCTCTCTGTCTGTCCGTCTATCTCTCTGTTTCTTTCTCTCTCTCTCTCTTTTACATAGCGTTGAAATATACGAGTCAGAGGGAACGCTGAACTTCGCCCACGAAAAAGTTCTCCTTTCTCTCTTTGGTATTCTGATACAAAGAGAGCAAGGATAATGAAATGGAGAGGACAAAATATCATCGTCTCTTTTAATAATAATCGATCGTAATACTCTTGTCATCGTTATCATAGTCATTATACTCGTTAATATTAGGATTTTTATTTACATGGCCAAAAAGTTCTTCCCTACCTCCCTTACTTTCACCTTCCTTTTCCCTCCCAATCTTATTCAAGTCGATTAATCTCTCTTTCTCTTTCTCTCTATTTAGAATATTGTGCAACATTGTCAATAGATATATGAGAAACACAGCTGGACAAATTGCAAGTAGCCCAAAATAGGACGATGAGAGAGAAACAGAGAGAGAGAGAGAGAGAGAGAGAGAGAGAGAGAGAGAGAGAGAGAGAAAGTTGTATTGCAATGCAAAAGGTACACTAAAGTAGAACATATATATGCTGGAAGCGTCGCAGTTTATGTCCATAATACATAAGCTATACATTACAATGTGTATTTATACATATTTATTTTTAACATCTAAAAAGGAATTTACTCTAACTAGACGATTAAGTAATAGGTTATTAGATATAGTAAGATAATGTGAAAACGAAAGATTTACGCGAACAAAAACGAAAACATTGCAATAGATTTTCGCAGAATAAGTAATTAACAAACGAGTTTGTTTTACGAAGGAATAAAGGCGTATAAATTTACCCTTATCAGCTGGAATAAAACAGTGTGAAAGGATAGACCATCTTGTCAAAAGAATGATATATATTTTTTGTTCTCTCTCTCTCTCTAATTTTTAATCCAATAGCTGAGAAAGCTAAAAATAAAGTTCAATCAATCATATATATATATATATATATCTTTATCTATCAGTATCTCTATAAAGAGAGATTTTATTTTAACTTAGAGAAAACACCCTCTCCCTGTCCTCTACCCTCTCCTCCCCCTCTATTCCTCCCTCTTCTCAAACAACTCCACCATCAACCAATCACCCCCTAGTCATCGTGAAGATTCGTTTTCTTTTTCTTTATTTCTTGTTTTCTTTTTCTTACATCTCTCTCTCTCTCTCTCTCTCTGTCTCTTTTTTCCATTCTTTTCTTTCTTTCTTTATTTCTATCTTTCTTTCTTTCTTTCTTTCTTTCTTTCTTTCTTGAACACGTTACAAACGTACAACGAACTCCGAGGTGAACGCACGTTCATTCGCGGTGCAACGCACGAGGAAGTCAAGAAAACGAAGAAGAAAAGAGAGGGCAAACCCAAAGCGTATTTGGTTTTCTTTGTTCAATGGAAAATTTTACGAACGAACGAAGAGCAACAACAACAACAACAATAACAATAACAACGACGACGACGACGACAACGAAGACGACGACGACGACGACGACGACGACGACGACGACAACGAAGACGACGACGACGACGACGACGACGATGTCGATCTCAGTCTTATTTCTTAATGATCGGGAAAAAAAAATTCAGCGGAGAAATTGCAATACATTCCAAAAAAGAAAAGAAAAGCAAAAAGAAAAAGAATGATACAAAAATATATGGATACGTTTATACGCGTAATCGACTCGTCGAACCCATTAAAAATTTTTCATTTTTAACTACATTACACACAGATTTGAATCACACACGTGCGTGTATGCATACGTGCGTGTGTGCAACATACGTGCTTGTGCGTGTTTTTTAATTTCTAAACTGCACACGTCTTTGCTCGTTCAAAGTTAAAACGATATCTTATCAGGAAGGACAAGCATAGAAGAACGAGCGTAGAGAAGAAAGTGCACGCATTTACGTTGAAAATCCTTCGAAATTTCATTTTCCGTCTTATGTAAAAAAAAAAAAAAAAAAAAAAATAGAAAAAAAAAGAAAAAAAAACAAAAAACAAAGTATACTGCGAGAAAGAAAATTTATTTTTTTCTATTTTTCTTTTTTTCTTTTTTCTATTTCTTTTTTTTGTTTTTTCTTTTTGTCGTTTTCGTTATCGTTTTCGTTATCGCGTTCGTTGTTTTCGTAGAACATATTGAAGAAAATTTGACAAGATTTATTGAATTTTTACAATCGTTACAAAAGAAATATCGTCACAGATCGATTGGTCTGTCGATCGTGAAACAATAACAAAAGATAAAATAATAACAATCGAAGAAAAATAATGAAAAAGATTTATGAACTTGTTTTTGTTTAAATTTATTCTTTTACTCGATTTATCAAATGATATGGATGTTTCTAAAAAATTATTCTTATTTTCTTCGTCCTTCCCTTTCGCCCTTTTCATTTCGACATTATTTAAAAAATCTAAACACCTTTCATACGTAAACATATAAAAGATAAAAATAAAAGATAAAAGATAATAATAATATAGAAGAAGATATAGAATTATCATGATTTTTGAGTTAAAAGTAAGTTTCCATCGATAATATAATGAAAGAAATGTTTACATATTAATTATGTTTCTCTATATACTATACGTAGATAAATAAAATATCATTATCCATTATCTTTAAAACATGAAAAAAATTTTTTGGACAATGGAAAAAAAGATAAAATAATATATAAATACATAATGATATAGATAAATCTGTCTGGTAATATATTGGCAAATGTTTGCTCATTGCAAGAAGCTTTCCCCTTCGCTCGTTCGTTCCTTCGTTTTTGACTGACCATTGCGATAAGAAAAGGCAAATCTTCTTAGAAAATCGACCCTATTAACTCAGGTGCTTGTAAAATTTTCTTACTTTTGTATGGTATACCTTAATTGTTTTCGATGTTAAGCAACCATAAAGTATGCCTTAAAAGTATTTGTTAATCGTAAAATATGTAAGCGTATCGAATGTTAGTCATAGAAAATCCTGATTGATGAGTTTTCACATTTTCAAACGAAAAATAAAAATAATATTAATTTTTTATTAGACTGTAAATATAATAAAGATTTTATTAAAATGTATATAAAATAAATATTTTCTATTTATTATTTAATAATTTTTCTGTATATATATATAGAAAAAAAATTTCATTTCATCGTTAAAGTTACAATGCAATTTATAAATATATATATATATATATATATATATTTTTTGTTTTGTTTATGCATTGTTATACGTATTATTAAACGTAGAAAAATATTGCTTATAAACACGACTAACTTCCCGTATATGTACATACATGTATATAAATGTCACGATCGCAGTTGTATATTAGTCAGGAGCATAATCGTGACCTTCTTCGCAAAAAAAAAAAAAAAAAAAAGAAAAAAGAAAGAAAAAAATAAATAACAATTTCATTCTCAAGAGTCTATTTACTTGCATAGTTGTTACTTATACATACATATATACATACACACATACATACATACATACATACATATATATATATATATATCGTAAAAGAAAATCTAAAGTTGCGTCTATCCTCGAAGGAGGACAAACGAAACGACACAGAGAGACATAGAGACATAAAAAGATAGACATGAAGAGACAGAGACAGAGACACAGAGAGAGAGAGAGAGAGAGAGAGAGAGAGAGAGAGAGTCAAGAGAGAAAAAAGAGATAGAGAGAGAGAGAGAGAACGAAGCGACACGAAAAAACCGAAGGCTGGACGTTTCGAAAGGATCGTCGGGTCTTTTGTTCTCGCGACAAAGAGACATTTTAATGAGCATACGTTTAAAGTCTCTTGGGGTTAATCGAATGTTTGTGGGTAACAGGTATCCGATCGTGTATAGAATGAAAATCAATACGAAAATTCAAAGCTCACAGAGAAAGAGAGAAAGAAAGAGAGAGAGAGAGAGAGATAGAAGGAGTAATGTTAAGAGAAAGAAAAAAAGAAAGGAAAAGAAAGAAAACATTTTGAATGTACAAACAGGTGGTCGGGGCTAAAGAAGAAGAAGTAGAAGCAAAAAAAAAAAAAAAAAGAAAAAAAAGAAGAAGAAGAAGAAGAGAAAAAAAAAAAAGAACGAAAGACAATGGGAGGAGGGGAAAAATAAATCAGAATGACGAACAATGAAACGGTATGATAATTTTTCTTAATAAAAGTTAGAAAATGAAGAAAAAAAAAAAAAAAGCAGAGGCAGAAAAAAGAGAGAGAAAAAAAAAGGAAATTAAAATCCACGCGCATTTTATATTTATGCGTACAAAATAAAAATGTATACGTATACATATACATCTTCATAAATATATATATATATATATCTATTTTTCTTTTTTTTTTTTTTTTTTTTTTTTATAATACACATGTACACGGAAATAAAGGATATGCCGCTACTAACAGGAAACCGATAACATTTTCTTTGTTTGCGAATACGTGGCAAATATCTATATATACATATATGTATATATATATATATATACATCTAATATCTCGTTGTTTCTTCGAGTAACATAGAGACTGTTACCTATTACTGGGAGATAACAATTTTCGATCCAATAAATCGAATATAATGATACAAAGATATTTCTCTCTCTCTTTCTCTCTTTTTTTTTTCTTTTTCCATCTTTCAGATTGGAATTTATATACGAGATCAAATATCTTTGTTATTTATCAATTTCTTCTTTATCTTTATTACTTTAATTTGACCCTCGTCAATTAACACCGCAGGAATAATTAAACAACATCTGCTACGACCGGATATCTGCTTATAATGTTAATTCTTTACTCCGGTCGTTTTAACGTACATACATACACCCACACATACCCACCCACATAAACTACCACCCCTCTATCTCGACAAATACATATACAATGAAAACATATATCCGAAATACATATACGTGGAATATGTATTGAAGGAACAGCTTAAACATTGGTCATACCATACCACACTACACATACACACTCACATAAATATATATATATATATATACATATATACATGTATATATATCTTCGATCGACTAGTTTAAATGGCCGTAGTACTGTCACGAGGTGACCGTGTACGGGTTCTTTATAAAACAGCTGTTGGGGACAGCAGAAGCCATGCCAGCCAAAACGAGAGAATCAATACTATCGTTGCTGCTGGCTAGGTTTATGTATATGTGTATCTATGTATGCATGTCTCTGTCTATATCTATCTGTCCTTTTATACATGCACATGCGTATGTAAGATATGTATGTAGGGAGAGAGGGGGAGACAGAGAGAGAGAGAGAGAGAGAGAGAGATACAACGAAGGGGAGAGTATCTACTAGATAGGGGTGCACCAATCCCAAAACGAAGCCAAAAGAGAAACCCTCCTGGGGGATTTCCTCCTCCTCTATCCTGACTGCTATAATAGTTCTCTCTTCTTGCCCTTCGTAGTACTAACATTTATGAGCCTCGATATATTACTCTCTCTCTCTCTCTCTCTCTCTCTCTCTCTCTCTCTCTCTCTCTCTCTCTCTCTCTCTCTCTCTCTCTCTTTGAAATTTATTATCGACTTTAGTAAGTACTTAGCTTAGTTACTTAGTTACGTCGTACTTGGACGTAAGAGATTA
>NC_060967.1:1137500-1180000 GCF_910589235.1 Vespa crabro
TATTTACGATTACGAGAAAAAACGAACTGGGATATTTTTTCTTTTTTTTTTTGATTTTCTCATTCCACTTAAACACAACACGCTCGAGCACTTATTACGTTCGTTTTCACTTTTTCTTTCGCCTCTTCATTTTCTTTTTTTTTTTCCCCTTTCCTTTCTCTTTACTTGAACTCGATCATGTTCATCGGTGTTTTTATCGTCTTGTTCTTCTTGCGAAGGATCTTCTTTTTTTTCTTTTTTTTTCTTTTGTTTTTTTTTTTTTTTTAATTGAAAACACTTATCGGGCGTAAAAAATCATGTAGATGCGTCAAAGGGAAAGGGTTCTCGATGATTCGTGGTTACCTGAGTGAGAACATTTAGTGCGAACGATCGTGATTGGATGATATCTTCTTCCTCGTCGGAAGCGTGACAAAATTTCAACGAGGAACGTTTCTTTCCTTATTTTTTTTTCTTTTTTTTTTTTTTTAACGTACGAAAGTAGGACACGGTCGTGGGTTCGAAAAATCCCAACGGCTACGTAACCAAATATCATTTCGTACGAACGTTACGTACGTAATCGATGTTAAGGTTAGAATTTCGTTGGTTATATTTAGAAATACGAACGTATCTCGAAATTTGGATTGCGAATAAATGATTTTGATTGAAATAACAACGACGTTGGTAAGACCGAAGCATCGACCTATTCGACGAAGTGCGCGTTATAATAACCTATAATATACATGTTACTTTTCTTCCTCTTGCTTTCTTTCTTTTTTTCTTTTTTCATTTTTTTTTTTTTTTTTTTACGCACCAGTACCTTCTCACTTATTACAATAGGATGTTGTTTTAATCGCGTAAGAAAGTAAAGTGGTAAGGAATAAGGGTGCATAAGAGGGGTTGAGAATGCATCGGACCGTGACCGCTATGTCGGGACCGACCGACCCCTTTTTCCTCAAGAAAAAGAGGGTGGATAAGAGGGGAGCAAAGGGAAATTGCACGAAATCAACGACACAGTGTAATGTTATCGATCTCGGAGGGAAGTATAAATGTCTGTTGTAACTAAAAAAGTCAATCAAAAAATTTAATTTATCTTTTTTTTTTCTCTCTCTCTCTCTCTCTTTTTCTCTTTTTATCCCATAGTAATGATATAGAAGAATTAAACAAGAAGAAGAAGGAACAATAATACCTAAAGCAATATCAAGGCAATATAACAACAATAGCAATAACAGAAGTAATTAGCAGCAACAGTAGTAGCAGTAGCAACAAATAATGATAAGAATAATATCTCTAATAGAAAGAACAATTCAACAACATTAATAGGAAGTAATAGTAATAATATTATTAACGAGTAACGAGAAATGAACGATGTCAGTATGTTAATAGATAAGTAAGTAGTTAAAAGAAATCATCATTGTTGGTTTCCTCGCAAGCCGAAAATTTCAAATGAGACACGCGCACCGTTTCCAAGAAACGTTGATGAGTCAGAGCTTGGGCTGTCGCGTGGGCGGCGAATGGGGTAGCCGGAACGCATCGAACAAGAGCCGACGTGACTCACCGATCTGATATGTTGGATATTCGCGCCTTAACCTGCCGCCACCGGCTACGACTAGACGACGACGTTCCTCAAGCTTTCCCTTTTCTCTTCACCTCCCTTATATCTTCTCTTTCTCTCTCACTCTCTTTCTCTCTGTTCTCTTCTCTTCTCTCTCTTCTTCTTCTCTCACTCTCTCACTCTCTCATTTCTTCTCTTCTCTTTTCTTCCTTCCCTCATTCTGTTTCTTACTCTTTCATGCTTACGGAACTCGCAGGTGGCACCTGTAGCCGAGTGCCCGACATATCCCTTTGCTCGAGAGTGCTCAGCGCTACACTTCGGTAGATTCTTTTTTTTTTTTTGTTTTTTTTACTGATAAAAAGATAAAAAAAAAGAGATAAAAAAAGAAGAAATACTTATACATAAAGATATATATATATATATATATATATCTTTCAAGATATCGCAAATTTTTTTGTTTTTCTTTTTTTTTTCTCTTTCTATTTTTGTTTCCTTCGACGATTAAAAATAAATAATATTTGTTCTATAAATAATATTTTTTCTTTTTCAGCAAAGGAGAGAGAGAGAGAGAGAGAGAGAGAGAGAGAGAGAGAGAGAGAGAGGGGAGGAATGGAAACTCTCTCTTTTTTCTATCTCTATCTTTATCTCTCCCTTTCTCTAGTTACATACATACATACGTATATATATATACATAGACGAACGAAGCGCAAAGAGCTGACATTCACCCGTTTACCAGCTTCGCATCCATGATGAAATTCGAATAGACCGACGAGTGGCAGCCGTCCTTGAGCCAACTTCTGCCTATATAGCCAAGGACCCAACTTGATCGCCATATTTGAATGTGCTTAACGATTAGAAAAATTACGACGTTGCGGAATGTCATTGCCGTTCGAATCGCGAATTGAATCGCGCGGTGCGTTTCATCTCAGCGAGAATTACATAGCACTTACCCTCCTTCTTCTTCTTCTTCTTCTTCTTCTTATTTTTCTTATTCTTATTCTTATTCTTATTCTTCTTATTCTTCTTCTTATTCCTCTTATTTCATCAAAGAGATTCTGATCTACGAATGTGCTTTACGAGCGTGCTGGAACGTAGATCGATAAATGGATAAAAAGAGAAGAAATAAAAAAATCGATGGAATCTAATCGCTATTTCTACGTAATACGATCTCTTTCTTTCGATATATATATATATATATATATATATACATCTTTCTCTATTTATCTATCTATTTATCTAAATTCATCTTTCTTTTTCTCTCTCTCTCTCTCTCTCTCTCACTTTTTTCCCTTCCCCTCTTTTTTTCTTTTATTAAAAATCATATAAACAAGTTGGTTCGATCGAAGAAACATCTAATAAGAAAAAAAGAAAAAGAAAAAAAAGATCATTTCTTTTTAACGATAGAATTTGTACGAATTGTTATATCTAATTGGAAAAAGTGCTTCCCTTCTCATTGACACACTTTTCTCTTTGGCAAACTAACACGGACCTTGTCGAACGAAGTCGAAGGTCTCGAGATTAGGACAAATAAGTGTGCTTTTAGAGAGGGAGAGAGAGAGAGAGAGAGAGAGAGTGAGAGAGAGAGAGATCGTTCGTTGATAGAAATAGTATTGTTTCTTTACTTTAACTCAATTTAAAGCGATTAACATTTGTGTTATACTTTTAAGCTTTTGAGTTTAGTCGAAAGAAAATATTTAACGATACTCTTTCTTATCTAGTTTCATTATAATACTCATAAAAACACCATAGACAAAATACTTAACTTATCAATGTTATAATACATGTTAATTGCTTACTAGATATATTTACAAGATAATAGTGATCGTAAAATCTATCCTATTTATCTATTTTTATTAAAAATTATTATACGTATGTGTATCTATCGTCTTGAAAATATTAGAAATTTTTATTATTATTATTATTATTATTATTATTTTATTTTGTTTGTTTATTTTTTTTTTATTTATTTATTTTTTTTTTTTTTGATAGATCTATTTAGAAATGAGAATCAATAATTTTGTTTTATCGGACGATAATATAATTTTCTCATTTATCTGTTAGACAAGAATAGATGTCTATAACACCATAGTTGATTAGTCAACGATAAAATCATTTGTTTATTTTTCGATCGTTTATAAAACACATTCTTAAGAGACGACAATTGTATTGAATACCTCAACATAATTATATTCCCGTCGTATCTTATCAGTGACGTTTCATAAAGATAAAACTGACCTCTCTGCTACATTACCATGTATTACAATAATTATTATATTATTATTGTTCTTATTATTATTATTATAGTTATTAATTATAATTATAAATGTAGTTATAATTATAGTATAATTATAATTATAATAATAATAGTAATAATCTCTCTTTCTCTCTCTCTCTCTCTCTCTCTCTCTCTCTCTCTCTCTCTCTCTCTCTCTCTCTCTCTCTGTCTCTCTTTCTCTTTCTCTCAAATTTCACATTCGCCAACTAAGCAATTTGAAACTGTTACGAATATTTCTTCGTGTTATTTTAATTAATCAAACTTTCATAGATTGTTTCTATTTAACATCTGTTCAAGTAATTTTACCTGTGTATTTAATATTATACGATATGCATTGGTAAAACAATGTTTTATTGAATTTTTCTTTTATTTTTTTTCTATAAATTTATAAACTATAAATATCAAACGTTAAATAATTGCGATTTGTCGTCATTTCTATGCATCGACATATTACACTACTATTAAGAATTACTCACGAGACTTCATATATATATATATATATATATATATATATATATATATATATATATATATATATATATATAAAAAAAAATAAACAAGCATCTATCAATCTTTCTATACTTTTCATAATTTAAAACTGATTGGATGAATTAGTAAAAGAATTCGCAGAATTTTAATGTGAAAAAAGAGAAAAAAAACCATCGAACAAACAAACAAAACAAAACAAAACAAAAAGAGCAAAAAAAAAAAAAAGAAAAAAAAAAAGAACATTATAATTAACATTATTTCTGACTGGCTTTTTTCTTTTTTTTCTTTTTTTTTTTTTTTTTTTAATGGAATTAGAGCGTAGGATTTTAGTAAGAAAGAAAGAAAGAAAAGAAGGGATTACAATCAACGCAATTTTTAATTAGATCGTTTTTTCTTTTTAGTGGAATGATCGATGAGTTCGATAAGAAAAGCAGAAGAAAAAGAAGAAGAAGCAGCAGAAAAAAAGCTAATCTTTTCCAAACGTAAACGTGAACGTGAAAGAAACACGATAGTCGAATATATGTGTAACGTGTTCCACTGTAACGAAGAAGGGGCATTTCCCTGAGATAAGAGAGACAAAGGAGAAAGATAAATGGGATCCTGTGTGTATTGCCGGTAAAATATGAAACGTAATATATATAAACCTGCGCAGCAGAATTGAATAATATAAGATAGGATTCGCGAATAAATGGAAAGAACGAAATCGAATGAGAATATATGAACAAACGTACTTAGTTAAGCGTCTGGACTCTGCTCTCTCTCGCAGCTGCGAGACAAGAGAGCGCTCATGGAAGTTGCACGAAATGAGTCAACGCTTCCTCCCTCTTCTCTCTCTCTCTCTCTTTATTTCTTGTTCCTTTTTTTTTCTTTTTTTTTTTCTTTTTTTTTTTCTCTCCTTTTTTTTCCTCTCTCTCTCTCTCTTTTTCATGGCGCGAAAACAGCACGTGCGTTACAGCTCGCTGCTCGCTGCGGCTCGTTAAAACGATGGATAGACAATACGCGGAGCCGTTGTTGATATCATGTGCGTGCGATTTCTTTATTAATGCACACGATTCTTATTGGTCAGTTCCATGTATCTATATATGTATGCATGTACGTACGTGTGTAATATGTACACGTGTACACGTGTATAAATGCAACGAGAGAGAGATGAAATTAAATGAAATCGTTATGTTCCTTTTTCTTCCTTTTTTTTTCTTTTCTTTTTTTTTTTTTTTTTTTTTTTCTTAATTTCTTTTTCATCTACTCTTCATGTTCTTTCCTTCTAATAATTTATTTTATATCGTTACGTTAGATTTTTATTTTGTACGCATGAGAGAACGTTAGATTTTTTTTTTCTTTTTTTTTTGTAATAATATACACACATATATATATATATATATATATATATATATATTATAAAATAGATCCTTATCGTATGGTAACAATTTAATATTTTACTTATATATATTTCAGATACAGCATGTAAGTAAATAGGTACATGGAATAGATAGATCATCGGATCGGATCGGATCGTCTATTAAATCAATCTATTACTCTTTATTTCTATCTTCGTCCGATGTTTCTTTCACGATGATAAAATCTAACGACGAAGACTATACCGATTACAAAGACTACTCGTAGTAAGTAAATAACTTATTTACATACATTTCGATAGGATAATTTAGAAACATTCTGATAAGTGGAAGTATTTAAATATGAGGAAAACTATTGGTATACTTTTTTTTTCCCTTCTTCTTCTTCTTCCTCTTCTTTTTTTTTTGTTTTGTTTTCTGTTTTTTTTTCTCAAGGCTTATTAACAATTTGAATAGATAATAACGATGGTATTATATGTGTATATATATATAAGAATTATCGTGTTTATGATTGAGGGGAAAAAAAGAAATGAAAAAAAAAGAAAAAATAAAAAAGAAAAGAAAAGGAAGAAAGAAGAAGAAGAGAAAAAATAGAATTAACTTTTATCTTTGTCCGATTATTATTGATCTTATCGAAATCAAATCAAATGGAAAGTATGATTATCGTAATGTTTTGTTTCTATTACCATTAGTAAATAGAAAAAAGAAAAAGTAGGATTAAGAAAATGACTTTTTTCTCTTTTTAATCGCGTCTCTGTGTACATGAGCACGTGCGCATGCGTCCTTTGTTTTTCACAATGCCACACACACACACACACACACACACATGTATGTATATATATATATTTTCTATGGGTGAAATAGATCATAACTTTTCTTTTTTTTTTCTATTTTTTTTTTCTTCTCTTAGATAAAATAACTTTATAAAATGTTTAGATATATATCTACAAGTAAATCTAATTTTAAACAAGGAAAAGTTAAGGACAAACAAAGACATTCTCGGATTAGAAGTCTGAGAGTGTATGATTCTTTAGAAAAAGATTTTCTTTAAGAATGCACACTAGAGACCTTAACTCATTAAAATTCTTATTATTGTGAAATTTCTTTCATTACTTATTTACAAAAGTAACAATTTCTACATGATTTTATCTCTATATCTACATATATGCATATACATATGCATGCGTGGATGAATGCACGATTATTATGATAGATCTTTATCAAATTGTTGATTCACATTCGATTGATTTGTTTTTACATAAAGCTACGATATATTTAAGTAGAAATTGATTTATATTGATTCTAATGTATCGTTTTAAAATATTGTCACAAATTTCTTGTACAATTTAACACCATTGTTTTTCAATGTACATATATATATATATATACACACACACACACACACATATATATATATACATATAAACACATATATACCAAGGCAAATAAATGTTATCCTGACGATACGCGTGCCAACCAAAACAAGATCTTCGTACGTAGTGGGCGTAGACAAGAGGCGCCTGCATGGAATTATAAATTTTAGCTGTCGCGTCGCTTAGTTCTGTTATTTTGACCCGTCGTCGCAGGTAAAGAAGCGAAGATAAGGGAATAAGCTTGGTAGGTAGCCAGAGCCGTCCCTTTGTGTATCTCTCTCTTTCTTTTTATTTATTTTTTTTTTTCTCTTATATTTTCTCTTCCTCTCATATACGTATATTCGTTTAGACCAACCGAAGCCCATTGTATGCAAAGAGCTTTCCGGCAATAATTTAATACATTTAACGACAAAGAGAATTCTAGCACTCTTTTCCTTTTCTTTTCTTTACTCTCGTCATCCCTTCTTCCCTCCCTGCCTCCCTCCCTCTCAACCCTTCTTCTACTTTTTCGTTCTAACTACCCTAAACACGTTTCAAACGAAGATAAATGGTCTAAGGCACGTTATAATGTGATTTCTCGTTTAACGAAGAAATATATTTCTCGTATATTTTTTTTTTTTTTTTTTTTTAAATTTTCTTCTATCCTAGCTCTTATTGTTGAATGAGTACGTGTATATGTGTGTAAGAGGGAGAGAGAGAGAGTTATACAAAAAAGAAAAAATCTCAGTCGTCTAGAGTGTCACTAATTACTCATTACGTTATCGGAAGATGAGTAAGATTTTTAATGAGTGCAGGAAAAGTATTTCACTGAACGCGGATTGCACTATGGCGTGAAGAGGAATATCAAAATATAAACCGCGTGAGATAAGGCACGATCGGACGAGTAATATAAATATGTATATCTTTCTTTGCTTTTTTCCTTTTTCCTCTTTCTTTTCCTTTTTTTTTTCTTTCTTTCTTTCTAAGTTTGACTTCCTATCGTTATCTCTTTGCACAGGCCAAGATTAATCGTAGAATAAAATGGAACTGAAATTCGTGTTAGATGCGACCGATTTGTTAAATTAATTCTATTTTTTGATATATTCGAAATATATTAATAATAATTATTTATTTAATAAAGTTATTCAATACGTACGATATATATATATATATATATATTATTATTATTAATTTATTATTATTATTAAATATATATTAATTATATATATTGGGTTGGCAAATAAATGATTGCGGATTTGGTCACCGCAATGACTTAGTTGCCAAACCAATATGGCGCTGGCAACTAAGTCATTGCGGATTTGGACACCGCAACGACTTAGTTGCCAAACCAATATGGCGCTGGCAACTAAGTAATTGCGGATTCGGTCACCGCAACGACTTAGTTGCCAAACCAATATGGCGCTGGCAACTAAGTCATTGCGGATTCGGTCACCGCAACGACTTAGTTGCCAAACCAATATGGCGCTGGCAACTAAGTCATTGCGGATTTGGACACCGCAACGACTTAGTTGCCAAACCAATATGGCGCTGGCAACTAAGTCATTGCGGATTCGGACACCGCAACGACTTAGTTGCCAAACCAATATGGCGCTGGCAACTAAGTCATTGCGGATTTGGACACCGCAACGACTTAGTTGCCAAACCAATATGGCGCTGGCAACTAAGTCATTGCGGATTCGGACACCGCAACGACTTAGTTGCCAAACCAATATGGCGCTGGCAACTAAGTCATTGCGGATTCGGACACCGCAACGACTTAGTTGCCAAACCAATATGGCGCTGGCAACTAAGTCATTGCGGATTCGGACACCGCAACGACTTAGTTGCCAAACCAATATGGCGCTGGCAACTAAGTCATTGCGGATTCGGACACCGCAACGACTTAGTTGCCAAACCAATATGGCGCTGGCAACTAAGTCATTGCGGATTCGGACACCGCAACGACTTAGTTGCCAAACCAATATGGCGCTGGCAACTAAGTGATTGCGGATTCGGTCACCGCAACGACTTAGTTGCCAACGGGATATTCAGGTGGAAACTAAATAATTGCGGATTTTGTCGATACTTTCCGTAATCACTTTTTCAAAAACTATTTTTTTTTTTTTATATTTCGATAAAATAATTTATATTTAATCTTAGTTGTTTGAATCAGAAATACTTATCGATCGATTTCTTTTTAATTATCGACTTTTTTATCAATTATCGACTGTTGTATCAATTATCGACTGTACCTCTGAATTACCTACTGTTTCTGTTAATTATCGATTAGTTTACGACGTTTAGGTGTAGATGGCGTTAGCTGTTTATCACCGATCTAGAGTTCATTCGTGTCGGTAAAAAAGGTGTACTTAATAACACAGCATTTAAAAGACAATTTATTGTTAAATTAAAAGTTATAGTTTTAATTAATATTAACAGTAATTAAGAATTTCTTCCTAGAACTTGGTTGATGGCAGACATCTCTTTATAGGCCATAGGTTTTAACATTAATCCAGGTACAGGTGGATTCAATTCCAAATCTCTCAGCTCGTTTACTTTGATCTTTAAGTCGCTTCTCAATTTATTCACTTCTATGTCGCATTGTTTTTGATCTGTAATAATAAAATTAAAACTAAAATTATAATTTGTTCAATCGAACGACAATATTGAAAACAAAATGCGCGTACCCTTCAAAAGCAATTCTTCTGCAGTTTTACTTGACATTTTTAATAACATAGGACCTATAGTCATCCAAGTTTTTTCGCAGTTTGCCTTTTGCAATGCTCTCATGCCAACCCTGTCGTCGTTTCTTCTTTTATCAAGTGCAATTATTTCTTGTCTGTCAGTTAGAATTTCACCAGCTTTTGCTTCGACTTGTTCCAAATGTTGTAATAATTCTTGTTGTTCCTTCATGTTTCACAATTGTATTCACTGATTACAAATAATAAATTATTTTTTGATTTGTTCGTAACACTTTTGTCAATAATAAACTTAGTAATAAAAAATCATTCAAAAAGATTCCTCTTTTTATAGGTTATAAAATTTTTGTTAGGTTAAAATTCGATAGAAAATATTTATTTGTTCGTGAATTTGTGTAGAGGTATTTATGGAAACAGTATAATTCTATTATGAGAAATTCATGTGTTCAAACTAGCAAGAATAAAATTATTTCATAACTATAATTAATTATCAACGATATATTTATTTCTAAAATATGAGAAAGTTTAATAAGAGAAAGCGAACCTAACTGTTATATTTCCCATGCACACTAGCTAGATGTAAGGTAGGATCATCGATGAAATGAGAAAAGGAAAGTTATTATGAATGTGGTACACAAGATATTGTGCGCAGTACGATTAAATATGAGACTTTAATTATGTAATAAATATACATAAGAGTGGAGATAGAACATGTATATATATACACACACATACAGACAAATAATGTTTTAACTATATATGTAATTACATGTATGATTTTAGCCAGCTAATTATATAGCATATTTGTTTTTATTTTATAAAATTTTCACGCATGCGTATAACCAAAAAGTTTTTTATAAGAGAGAGAGAGAGAGAGAGAGAAAGAAAGAGTGTGTACGATATCGTTTGTTTTTTATGGTGCGATTGATGCGCCACTTGGTGGACATTAAAAACAACCCGTATGCAATATTATCTGTCGGTATGTGATCTATTTTTTTCGCACTGTTTTGCCGACCGATGATTTGACACAAAGATGATGCACTTTGGACGAATAAGTGCATCTCGTTGCAACAGAGACCTACTACTGGATCATATTTAATCGTATAACAAACGTGTGAGAGGCATCGACCGATGTTCTTCCCACGTATTTGACAATGAGTGCATTTGATAACTGCAATTCGTTTATGATATTAATATAATCATAAAAGATTTATATTTCATATATATATATATAATTTAACTATATTTATATTTAAATTTAAAAATACTTAATATTATTTTTCTCGAAGATATATTCCACGAACTCGTCGATTTATTATATTAAATATAAATTAACTTTATCTTTTATAATTGATAATATTAATTCAAATAGACAATGAATATCGAAATTAATGATCTTCCTGGCTACGTGACTGTACCGTCGTAACCGTAGTTTTACAAATATTTACGAGTTGCAGCTGGAGATAAATCAACGTAAACGTAGTCACGCAATTCGTGACGTTTCCGAGGACGTTTACTCTTATGAAATTCTTGGCTTAATACGTCATCGAATAATTAACGTTTACGTCCCATTAACTTTTGACCTCTTTTCAAAGTCTAACATCAGAGAGATTATAATTTCTTCGATTCAACTTATATATATTCTCTTTCATTCCGGTTTTATCTTTAGAATTTATTAGAAGAACTTTTTATTTCGAAAAGAAAAAATGAAAGATACAAATTAAAAAAAAAAAAAAAAAGAAAAAAAGAAAGAAAGAAAAAATAGAAAGAAAAGTGAATTTGTCGATTGAAGACGATTCGTTGAATTTTCTTTCCTTTTGTTTTCCGTTTTCTTTTTTTTTTCTTTTTTTTTTTTCTGCTTTTTCCTTACGTTAGAAGATATTATTAATTAATCCGAGAGAAACACATCATTGGAACACATTCGGTAACCGTTTGAAGTTTAATCTCTAATGGAACGGCCGTCGCAATTAGACCGGACTTATATTTTTCTATCGTACTCTCTTTATCCTCTAACGTGAACACTCGTATGCAATGTTTGAACGTGCATTCTTAGCCACGTGACACGGCACGCGTCGGTCGTTATACTATCGCCAATGGCAATTGTTTCCCCTAAAACTTATTGGCCAGCACCGGGCAAGCCGCGAACGTTCTTACGTACATATATAAATGCATGCATACACGCATACATACATACATACATACGTCTATCATTGTTTTCTTTTTTCTTTATTTTTTTTTTCTTTTTTCCTTTTTTTTCTTTACCTCGTTATTTCGAATTTTTTTTACTCCCTCCCCCTTGCCCCTTTCATTTTTTTTTTTATTCGTCCGATCTATTTATTTTCATTCATTGTTACGCGGAATTTCCACCGTAATAAATTCGCGATCTTTGTTATTAGTTCGTTTTATTTACGTTCGATTGTGTGTTCGTTCGCTTGATCTTTGTAAAAAAAAAGAAAAAAAGAGAAAATGATAAAAAAGAAAAAAAAAAAAGAACATAACGAGTACGTCAATAATATCTAAAAATAAATATCTAATCGGAGATTAACATTATTCACGAATGGATTTATTAAATCATTTTTAGGAACTTCATTGCACGCTTTCTGACGATCCTTCTGTTTAACATTTGGGCACGTGCGCGAAGCTCATTGGGATTTAAGTTAAATCCGTTTTAAGATCGAAATTAAAGTGAAAGAGAGAGAGAGAGAGAGAGAGAGAGAGAGAGAGAGAGAGAGAGAGAGAGAAACAGGAAAGAGAGTAAAGGATTTGAATGGTTTTCTTTATAAATGTGACGTCATCGATTCGATCGATCAATCAATCAGAACGATTATATGAATTTTCGTATAGATCAGCGATAAGTTGCTTTTACAAATGCTACGTTTCTTCGTCTTCGGAGCAATGAACTTACGCGTTAATTCGAGAAGGAGGAAGAAAGAGAGAGAGAGAGAGAGAGAGAGAGAGAGAGAGAGAAAAGAGAAATATAAGGAAAGAAAAAATAAGAAAAAAAAAAAAAAAGAATAACAAAGATCGAAAGAGAGAATTGACGTCAGTAAAATTATAATACGTCGAGATATCTCAACATAAACTTGTTAGGTTCATTGGCGAGACAAATAACTGGTCATTTGGTATCATCAAATTCGACAATGTTATCATTGTCTATAGTTTTATCTGTTATTCCGGGTAAATCATGAAATGACGTTCGTTAACATAAAAACTATCGAATAGAATGATATTTCATTTTCTTTATTTTTTTTTTTTTGTTATTTCTTTTTTTTTTTTCTTTTCTTTTCTTTTTCCTCGGAAATCGGATTAAATTTATTTATTAATCATTTTCTACGAAATAACTCAAGATTTCTTTTTTCTTTTTCTTTTTCTTTTTTTTTTTCTTTATTATTTTAACATAACAACATGATTTTTCGTATAAGTATTATTTATTTTCGGAATATAATCGTAATTGAGGAAAGCTGGCACGTGTTTTAAAGTAATGTATGGGATAAAAGGAAAAAAAGAAAAAGAAGAGATTGCAAGAAACACAAAAGACGTTTTATCGATCGCTCGAATGAAAAATATCGAATACAAAGTTTCATTCGTTTCTTTGGAAAAAAAAAAAAAAAAGAAAAACAACAAAAAAATACTCGATATTTACATTAATATCATTTTCCTCGAAATATTATTCTAATGATAAATATTTAATATAATGATATTAATGTTTTTATATTGATATCATTTTCCTCAGAAGAATATGAAAATAATTCGCGTTTAGATCGTTTAATGTGAAATTAATTTTTTTTTTTACACGTATATACGATTTGTTTCGATAATCTAAATATATATGTACATATATATATATATATATATATATATATATATATATATTCCTTTTTTCTTCTTCTTTTTTTTTTTTCTTTTATTAAATCGATCGAATATCCTTCAACGATTTAAAATGTTTCCTTTTTCTCTTTCTTCCTTACTTTCTAACTTTTTTCTTTGTTTCTTTTTCTTCTTTCTTTTTCTTTTTTCTTTTCTTCATTTTTCAATCGATTTAACAAGACTAAAACGAAAAAAAGAAAAAATGGTAGCTCGTATAAAAGTCTCGAAGGAGACTTAAAATAAAACGAACGTCGTATTTATTTCAAAAAACGCATTATATCGTTGATTATAATTAGTTGATACATGTAAATTATCAAAAAATTTCTGACGACATTATTGGCCAATATTACGAATAAACTCCTCGAACGACGAGTTTGACTGACGTAAGCGAGAGGGAGGGGAGGAAAGGAAAAAAAACCCGAAGAGATAAACATCGAAAAAAATGATTAAAAGAAAGAGAGAGAGAGAGAGAGAGAGAGAGAGAGAGAGAGAGAGAGAGAACATAAACAGAAGGAGCAAAAAAAAGAGCAAAAGAAAAAACAAAAAAAAAATAAAGTAAAAACAAACAAAAGAGAAAACGTCGAGAAGTGCAGAGAGAAAAGAGAAGAGAGATTGCAAACACAAAAAAAAAGAGGCTTTAGCAATGAACAAAATAGGGCACTTGTGATTTCAATTTCATAGAAGGATCTTTTATCTCTCTATCTTTATCTCTCTCTCTCTCTCTCTCTCTCTCTCTCTATTTATCTATCTTTCTCTCTAACTCTATCTCCCTCTAATTTTTTTCTTCCTTCCTTCCTTCCTTCCTTCCTTCCTTCCTTTCTTTCTTTCTTTCTTTCTTTTTTTTTTTATAATTTTTTTTCTTTCTTTTTTTTTTTTTCTTTTCCCTAGTCTTTCTCTCGTCCATGCTCGAATGTTATGACAATTATGAGTTTTTCCGTGAACGCATCGAGCCGGCACGTGGCCGAGTAGCTCAACGTCGTACGTCGAGGGGCACGAATGGCGCGTGCCCTCGCGTGAGAACAATCTCGCTCACACGCGTCACACGTATATACACGCCGCACATGTATTGTTGAAAGTACTATTGGCGAACGGGAACGCTGAACATTATCGTCCTTTCATCTTTCTTGCATTTGTAATTAACTTGGTGAAAAGAAAAAAAAAAAAAAAAAAAGAAAAAAAGAAAACAAAGGAAACAAGAAATAAAAAAAGAAAAAAATTAAAAAAGAAAGAAAGAAAGGAAGGAAGGGGGGCAGAAAGGGGAAAAGAAAAAATGTACGATTATTATTATTATTATTATTATTATTATTATTATTATTATTATTATTATTATTATTATTATTATTATTATTATTATTTTCATCCATTCGTTCTTCTCGTTTCATTATTTTAAATAAAATTCATGAATGCTTGAATGCGTATATATATATATATATATATAATAATAATAATAATAATAATAATAATAATAATTTATACATCCTTGAATATATTCATTTTGTTTAATGCGCAATTTTTTATTTGTTATATTGATCGAAAACATACTTTAAATATATACTTATATAACTTAAATTTATGATAATGATATGATAATTATATATTTAATTAATTTGAGACCAGATTTAAAACATGAAAGATACATAATGATATTCTGCAACTATCGGATCATATAATAATAATAATAATAATGTAAATTTCTCGTCTTTAACGATTATTATATCGAGAGAAGATACACGTGTTAATGTTCTCGTATCGTATAAAGAAAAAAGGGCATCGAAATGGTACTCTCAGAAATGTAAAGCCAAAGATTTCTCTCTCTCTCTCTCTCTCTCTCTCTCTATCTCTCTCTCTCTAGAAATATTATAGAGGATTTGTGATCATAACTGACCGCAGAGACGTAAGATCGACGCGTGTCTACGTACGTGATGCACGTGCACGAGAGAACTAGGAGAGAGAGTCTATTCTCGATCTAAGGATCGATCATTTAATTACGTTAAAGTGTTACGAAGATATTTTATTGACATTGTACATTTTCTTATTCTTTCTCTCCGATGATTTACGAATAACGAGAGACACCACGATAACATATTTCGAGATAACAAAATAACATATTTTGAGAATATTTCGATGTTTTTTTACGGAAGAAAAAGAGATCGATCATCATCCATTGAACCGTAAAAAAAAAAAAAAAAAAAAAATAAGAAAAAAAAAAAAACAGAAAAAGAAAAAAAGTAAAAAAATAAAAACATAAAGAAGCATACTGTCTAATCGATAGGATCGAAAATACAAATATCATATGCACAAGGACGAGAAATCAATCGAGTGGAATCTACGATCAATTAACTTGTCGTATGTCCCTGATTTAGATACGTAGTAGGTATACTCTATTGACAATTCGTCATCAATCATCGAGCCATTAATCCAATTCGATTTTCTTCTCTCTCTCTCTCTCTCTCTCTCTCTCTCTCTCTCTTTCTCTCTCTCTCTAGTCTTTTTCTTCTCTCTAGTCTTTTTCATACCCAATGGACCAAATATTATTGGATCGATCGTTGCATTATTTTTTCATCCTTTTATCAATGAATGTATTCCAACAATCAAGTTATAATATATAAATGAATATGAACAGACATACATATATATATATATATAGAAGATAATTTGTCGTTGATTAAAAGAAGATGGAAAAGAAGAAAAGAAAAAAAAAAGATGTCTTGTCACGAGAAGATCCAGTCAAAATCAGTGGATGTGAACGAGAAGATATCCAAGATGATTGGTCGTGTGCGTGTCAGTATAACGTTTGATGCCTCGTAAAATTTCTCTCGTAAAAGTGACAAAGGGTGAGGGTAAACAGGAGAGAGAGAGAGAGAGAGAGAGAGAGAGAAAATGACAGAGAGAGAGAGAGAGAGAGAGAGAAAGAGAGAGGGAGCTCATAACGTGTGATAAGGTCGGGGCCGACCGAGGTAATAAATAGGAGAGGGTAGTACGTAGGAGCGGCATTTCGTCTCGCGACGGCGTACAGTTCGCATCGATCGTAGCTTTCGTTGAGAATATCAGAGATTCGTGACAGATTCGAATTGCGCATTCTCATTCTATCTTGTCTCTTAAGAGAACAGGATATAAAAGAAGAATAAGAAGAAGTTAAAGAAGAAGAAGAAGAAGAAGAAGAAAACCAAGAAGAAAAAGTGGATGAAAAAAGATCATAATATTCGATAATTGACTAATACTATTTTGGTGACGTCAAAGAATATTCTCATTAAAAAGACATCATTCAGATAAAGAAATATCCTATAATAGAAGAATAAATAAAAGAAGAAAGAGAAAAAGGGTTAGAAGGAGAAGAAGAAAGGAAAATATTAGTGATCATGTTGAAGAAATTATTGAGCAAATCCGGACGTAGGATTTTACGGGTAAGAAATATATATTAAATTATTTTTATAAAAGGGAAAAAAGAAAAATGTTAACTTTAACTACGTGAAATAAGTCAGAAAAGAAAAAAAGAAAAAATGGTAGATGGGACGTTTTGCTATATCTATGTGTATGTGCGTATGTATGTATGTATGTATGTATGTATGTATGTATATGTTGAGTTCGGTGCTCGACGACCTAATTTTCCAGCGTGACATCGTCGAGTGACCCGGGCATTGGCTTGCTCCTAGTTTTTGACCGTTCGATTCCGTTTCGTGCTCTATTTTTTTCCATCCGTTTAATAATTTTAATAACAATTCCATTAGAGAAAAAGTAAACGTGTAGGCGGTCTCGCGCGCGCGCGCGCAAAAATGAGAAAAATATAGAAAGAAAGAAACTTGATTATTTGTCCATAATGAAGATTCGAAACGTGTTGTTGTAACGTTATACATCAAAAGATAAGAATACTATCGTGTAACTTAATCTATTAGCTTGCGCGTTTTACGTCAGAGTTGCGTGTGTGCTCGTGCATGAGAGAGAAAGAGACAGAGTGAGAGAGAGAGAGAGAGAGAGAGAAGGAGAAAGAAGGAGTAAAAAGGGTGGGTGGAGGGGTGGGGGGAATGAGAGTGTGGGAAGGAGGAGAAGGAGTTGCTTGACATTTTCAAGAAAGAAAAACACATCGTTGCTTTTCATCGTAGGCGATCAAGAAGCTGTCAACGAGGAGTCGGAAGTTGAAAAGGTCGCAGCAGTCCAATTGTGATGGTGGTTGGCAAACGACCCTCGGACCGGATCTAGATGCCGTGTCCCTTTCGTTGTCCCTACCGTCCCTGGACGCGAAAAGTATCGACACCTACATGACCTACGTCATTGAGAACATCGATGATTGTGATTCTAGATGTTGTCACTGTTGTGACGAATACGAAGAGAATCAAAGGAATGAGAACATTGAAAATGAAATGACGATCTAACGTTTACTTCGATAGATCATTTTTTTGTAATATTTATTTCTCTCTCTCTCTCTCTCTCTTTCTCTCTCACTCTTTCTCTCTTTTTGTCTCTCTTTCTCTATCACAATCTCTATCTCTTATATTTATTATTTATTCCACGTTCCTAATAAACTAGCAATAAAGAGATTATCGGGATTAGAGAGGGACAGAGAGAGAGAGAGAGAGGGGGGGGGAGGGAGATAGAGAGAAAGAGAGAGACAGAAATAGGAAGAAAAAGAGAAGAAAGTTTAAAAGATAAATAATGAATGAAAGACCAAAGAAATAGATTTTATTTATAATCGAGGATTACTGCTCGGTCTTCCGAAAGAATATTTATGAAAGAAATCTCAGTAAATTCATCGGATTTATTATTTTGATCTCGTTTAGCCTAATTCCATATCTCGTATGTATATGTATATTCATTGAAATTTCTTTAAATAGTGTGTATATATATATATATATATATATATGTGTATGTATATACGTACGTATGCAATTCCTAGCACGAACTGTTAGAATAGCTTTGTATCAATTTTTGTTTTTTTCTTTTCACCGCCTCCGCTCCTCCCCTTCCCCCTATCACGCTCCTTTTTTCGTTTTATTTCGTTTCATCCGTTTTTTTTCTTTTTTTTTTTTTCCTCGCAACGAAAGAAAGACGATTTCTATCGCGTTGCTATTATTTAAAGGTATTCATATCGTGCAGCAATACCTAATATAGTACAAACGCATATCGGATATGCCTATGTGCAAGAAACTAGAATAGAATGGAATAGAATAGAATAGTAATGTAGTAATGTAGTTTATAAGTTGGCCGATTCGATTCACATCCAAGGTAATTTCACATAGAATTTCTTATTGCGATAAATATGTTCGTCGATAAATATTGATACGATCGATGGATTAGGACGAGTTGATTGTAATTTAAGAAAAAAAAAGAGAAAAAAAAAGAGAAGATATTATAAAATTTGTGTTAAAAAGGTTTCTCTAAAACTTAAGAAACGTGTCTCTTGTTGTCCATCCAAAATTCACAAGAAAAGAATATATATATATATATATATATATATTCTTCCTACAATTACATTATTGTAAATAAATAAATAAATAAATAAAGAAAGAAAGAAAGAAAGAAGGAAAGAAAAAAAGAAAAAAAAAAGATAAAAAAAAAGAACGATTATAAAAATGTCTCTTAGATAAAAAAAATTTCTATGTCGAGTATAAAATTATTAAAGAATATAACACACACACACACACACATATTATATACATATATGTGTATGCGTTTGGAATGTGTGTATATATTTTGAGTGTATGAATGATACAAATATATAGACGTCGATAAGGCTGTGACATTGTAAAAGATATGAACGTCATCAATAAAATGGTCGCATTGGAGACAGAATTTTGCATAGTTGTAAATCGTATACCTTACTCCTAGCTATATTATGTATTCCCCCTCTATTCTTTGGATCTTGCAATATTTATGAAGTTTCATAGTCTCTTAGGTTAGTTATACTACCAGTGACTAAACAACTTTTTTTTCGTTCGTATAACTTGGGAATATGTGGATATTCTTTTTTCTTTTCAATATTTCTTTTCCTTTATCTTTCTCTCATTTTTTTTTTGCCATTAGCAAAATTTCTATCTTGTCAATTTTAATTTCTTTAAAATCGTTTATACACGACGATCCGTTTGGGATAAAATTTGTTAGAAATTTATTTTTTTATTTTCTTTTTTTTGTTTTTATCGTGAAATCACATTACACGACGAGTCAGCGTGTCAAATTATTTCTTTCTCAAGATTGATTTCTTTTTTTCTTTTTTTAGAATTATTACACATCGATCCGGGACAGAATACCTTTTTTCTTGTTTTCTTTTGTTTTCTTTTTTTTTTTTTTTTAACTGAGTCTTTTATCGTGACCTCTTTTCTTTTTTCCTTTTACACGAGTCAGCGTTTTAAATTATTTCTTTCTTCGAATTTTACCACTTTTATACGGAATCATAAAACATCGATCCAAGAGAAAATTTGTTGGAAATGTTGTTTATCATGGGTGTACTTCTCTTTTTTATTCCTCATTTCTCATGCATTATTCAAACTATTTCTAAGAGATCTTTTTCGACGACGTTTTACAAAATGAGAGAGAGAGAGAAATCCTGGCAATGGGTTCAACACGTGCACACTTTAGCAATTACTCTTAGTGGTTGCATGCAATCCTTTGAGGATAGAAATCTGTGGGAGGGTAACGAGCCTTCTTAAATTTGCAGGAAAAGAGAAAGAGAAAGAGAGAGAGAGAGAGAGAAAGTAAGAAAGAGAAAAAGCTTAACAGGAACAATAGGCACGTGTCCATGTCCGATATTATTCCTGATTCTCGAAAATTGCTTTCACGGGAGAAGAATCACCAGGGGTGCAATCGGTGGTAGCAATTATATTTTCCATTTTGCGAATCTCACAATCTTTAGCGTGCGAAGGTGAAACTAACGAGACGCAAAACTGGTTCAGGCATAATGCCTAAGGGAGGGTGTCAAGAGTTCTTCTGTTATTCGGCTCATACATAAATAGTAGGTGTGTGTACGTACTGTATGGATTTCTTTTATTTTTTATTTTTCTTTTTCTTTTTGCTTTTTCTTTTTTTTTTTGGTTGGTTGGTTGGCAAGCTGCAAATAGGAATGTTTGCATAAGAAAAGAGATTATAAGAGTCTGTAAACGTCAGTTACAAACAAATAAATTTACATTTAATTAGTGCTAAGTTAAGTTAATGTTAAATATGACGTAGAAAAAGGGTAGAAAGAAGAGTTGAATCCTTTTCTCTTTGGACCTTTTTCTTTTGCGTTTTCTTTATTAAAAATTCTTATTGCAAAAATATCATTGTCTTTAGCATGTATACAAATATCTGCAAGGTGTACAATGGCACGTAGTTAGTAAATGTTTCAATATAAGTTTCTTTGGAATATAATCTTCAAAAGATAAAAAGAAAACCCACACTTTGTAGAAATATATATATATATCTCAATAATGATATATATCAATAATTAGGCTTAATAACATCCATTAATTGCAAATGTGAAAAGAAAACTCTATTAATAAAACTATGTACACTATACAAGATTTTAATTCTGTCAAATAAATATTATTATTGTTGTTATTATTATCATTATTATTATTTTTTTTTTAACTTTTAGGTACTTTTATATAATATAATATACTATATATATATATATTATATATATATACTATATATACTATATAATATACTATATATATATATATATGACTATCATCGTATCACTTATCGGACGTATCTAATCCTAATAGTTTTTTTGGTCATATCAAATTCCTGAGATACGTTTCGAGAGATCGTTTTATACAAAATATACCACATCTATGACTTATGTACAATAATCTAAAAAAAACAAGATATTATTATCTCGTTGACTCTTTTGTAAATTGTCAAGATCGACAAAATTTTTTTTCTATTACAATCGATTGGATTAGTAATCGATCGAAATATATAAGAAAAAAGAGAATGATTTATTCGAAGATGAAAAAAAAAAGAAAAGAAAAAAAGAAAAAGGAGAGAAGAGAAAAAAAAATAGGAAGAAACAAAAAAGAAAATTTCATAAATTAATATCGAACTATTTATATACTTTCTCCTAAATAATCGTATCCTCAATAAGCAAGTTCTGCTCCCCAAGGTCTGTAAGGTTTGCCTTGTTGTTGTGCATATTGTGTTGGATATTGGCTCCAACCTAAAGCACCACCACCAAGTAGTGGTGGCATAGTACCAGGTCCTGGTGGCATACCAGTAGATACCGTGCTAGGAGATTCATAACTGCTGACTGTTGAGGTAGATGTAAGTGTTGTTGCTGAAGGTACACCTGGCCCAGGGACACCGGTTGAAGGTGGTGGTCCTGTTGTATGTTCCCTATGGAAACTTTGTAAATGAGAGAGAAGACGTAACCTTAATGGATCTCTCTCATCCAAACCTTCCATAGTGATTAAGTAACGACCAACTTCGGCGGCACATTCACCCCAACCAACTGCATGATAATCCATAGCTAATTTAGTACTGTCGTAACCATCGGGCCCTAAAAAAAATAAAAATGAAGATAATCAAAGATTTATAATATATTATAAAAATGGAAAGGAAAATTATTCGCAAAGATTTTTATTATTATCATATTCTAAGAAGAGTAAACGTTTTTGTGTCACGACATCACAATGCTTTCTTGCTGAAGAGTATATATTCAGAGAGAAAGAGAGAAAGAGAAAGTTGAAATGGACTAAAAGCCTTGGCTTTGCCAACCGGAGAGGTATTGTATCGTTGAGGTAGGGGGCAATGGGACAGGTAGCGTGGGAATCGTTTAGACCCCCATAGACCGGAGCCACATGCAAAGCTTGCACACCAATTGGAAATTCCCTGTCCCACGACATTATAAATCCTATGTCTATTAAAAATTAGACAATTTTTATTATTAAAGGAATCTATGCTTTATGTATTTCTTTCGTATATGTTCATATATTTTTTCGTTATTATATTTTATAATTAACCATTTTTTAATATATGATTGAAAAACATTATTATCTAAGTCATTTCTAATGGTCACTTTTTTTTTCTTTTTTTATGGATCACTTGTTCCTTGTCGTTGATATTTTCAATATTGTAGAGAAATACATAGAGGAAGAGAGAAAAAGAGAGAGAGAGAAAGATTTACGATTGTGTGAGTTAGTATACTACTAGGTAGTTGGTTTCCCACAGAGTTCGACATCTGCCCCGGTCGCTGGCAACTCAGCGCCTTCTTCATGAGGGGTGCTAGTGCGAGGCCACCCTACACACATACACGAACACATTCTCCTTCTCTTGCTCTTTCTCTCTCTTTCTCTCGTACCGCCACCAATCGTGGGAACGCCATCGAGGAAGAGTCGTTGACTTCCTGTGCTTCCCACAGGATCTTCGAGTTAGATCCAGCACCTGCTGCTTTTAGGGATTCACAGGAGGATTTAGGATTAATATATCGGTTAGCAAAATCGCAAAACGTGCTCTAGCTTCAAGTATTCTTCTAATCGTTCGATAAATCGAATATATATATATATATATATATATATATATATATATATATATATATATATATATAGGTGTAAGAATGTAATAAAACATCGTAAAGAAAATGCTCATAAATGCTCTTGTTTCTATTTTTTTTTTCTTTCTTTCTTCAACGACAAGATCTCTTCAATAAATTTTGCCATAACGAGAGTCTTCTTTTTTTTTCTTTTTCTTTTTTCTTTCTTTTTCACGTTCCTTCTTTATTTTATCTTTTATCTATTTCTCCTTCTTGCTTTTTTTTTTCTTTGTTATTTTTACTTTAAAATAGCCGTATTTCACGGCCGAACGATTCCTTCGCGAAATTTTTTTCACGTCGTCATTTTATCGACGTTACTATAAATATATTCCTCGTTGAATCCGCAGGATGTGTTACAGCCCCTCTTCTCTATACCTTTCTTTATTGAATTGCACTTTTCATAGAAACACTTTTATATATATTGTTCCCTGTTGCGCGTAACAAATTATTCTGCAGGCGTATCACAACAAACAGTTAATTAATAGTAACACACACGGAGTCGTGATACGATACCCTTTATTTTTATTGAATGCATTTTAACGAGGAAAATCTATAGGAACGACAGATGGCGATTCGGTTATGGAGTTACCGTTCTTGGAGCACGGTCAACAGGTGTCTTCCGGTCTAAAAAGAATCGGCAAATGACGGCTGTAAAAAGTAAGAGAGAGAGAGAGAGAGAGAGAGAGAGAGAGAGAGAGAGAGAGAGAGAAAGAGAGAGAAAAGAGAAAGAAAGAGAAAGACAAATACACAGAAGGAAGTGATTGGATACGGGAGAAAATACGATTTACTTCGGTGCAGGTTGGAACTGCATCGGCCTTGACTTGGGAAGTAGCTTTAAATTGTTTCTGATCGATGGTGTCCAATCAACCGCGTATACGCGAAAGGATGCGCTTGGTTAGCTATTAGATAAGCAGGGAAATAAGAATCTAGATCGAAATTAAATTAATCGATGGAAATTATCGATTTATCTTTCGAACTATATAGATTATTTTTACGTCTACGATATCATCTAACGTGATCATGTTGCATCTTTGTTCGTTGCAACCTTTATTTTCTTCTTTTTCTTTTTTTTTCCTTTACTCTCTTTCTCTCTCTCTCTCTCTTTTTTCCTTCTCGTATAGGTAATACCGGCAAAGGATATGGGTGCAATCTCGAAGGGTTGAGATATATCAAAGGGATGTGAGTAGGAAACGAGAGAGGAAAGAGAGGAAGAGAACTTGCTTTACCTCAAATAATGTTCCGTTATTTGAAATAACGGTTAGATATATTATTTACGATTTTGAACGCATTTTCTTAGGCTTAGATTTACCGTTAGAATTACCGTTTATATTAGATATATTTACCTATGTAGATGATTAAACGTGATTAACGTCAAATATTTTCGTAATCGTATTAGTTAATTATATTTATTAGAATCAGTTAAGAAAGATGATTTTTTAAAAGTAATATTTCTTCCATGCTAAATGGATGCACACGTATATTATACATATATAAACTTACCTTTATTTCTAAGAGTACGTAAATGTTCGACCGTGAGCTGAAGTATTTCAGCCTTCTCCAATTTTGCACTATGAGGGTCTCTAGCCGCTGCAGGCACCAATCTTCTCAGTTCTCCGAGGGATGCGTTTATTCTGTCACGGCGTTTCTTTTCGATCATCCCCCTTCTACGTTTACGCGATGCGTGCTGACAAGAATCACCTCCGGGTGAATTGCATCTGTAACAAGAAAGGCAAAAAGAAAAATGTAGACTCTGGTTGAATCTTTTGATGTCTGGCTCAGAATGAAATACAAATTTATAGTTCATCGATTTATCAATCCAACTTGCTCATAAATTGTATTATTTATTTCTATGTTATATATATGCATGGAAAATAACGATCGAATATGCGCTCGTTTATTCTCTTTATAGCATATATCGATCGAACATTAATTTTCTCATGTCAAGGATAATCCTATTACATACTATTGGATGAAATAGGTATTAGAATATTATTTATGTACTTACGGTTCCTTGCCGCTTTCTTCGGAAAAGACGTCATCGCAATCAGAGTCGCTCATAGCTCTTTTGAGATTCCTCGAATGATGATGAGCTTGATTCTGTTGTTGTTGTTGTTGCTGTTGCTGTTGTTGTTGTTGTTGTTGTTGCTGTTGTTGCTGTTGTTGCTGTTGATTAGCATCTTGAGATCTCATCTCGTCAATTTTAAGATCAGAATATTCGTGATTGGTTCTGATCTCGGTCATATCTGATCTCATCCCGGACATATCCTGATGCCTAACATCGGGATGTCTTATTTCTTGATGCCTAACTATATCTGATCTATGCATATCTTGATGTCTTTGTGCATCTTGATGTCTTTGCATCTCTTGATGCCTAAGGTCAGGTCTTTGCATTTCGTGAGTTCTGATATCATTTATATTGGATGGCGGAGGATGACGAAGGTCAGGTGGTGGTGGACGCATATCATGATGATGACGCATGTCAGGATGTTGCGGTTGATAAGGAGGATGATGCGGCGGAGGTGGATAACCCCAATGATGACCGGATGGTAAATGCGTTGGTGCTACGGCACCAGAAGTAATGTCCGAGGACAACAAAGTACTGTTCTCGTCCGAACGTGCTACTACTACTCGCCACATTTTCTCACGAGAGTTTTTTCTTTTTTTTTTTTTTTATTAACCTTTTAAGTTATTTACGAAAGAGAGAAAGGAAGGAAGGAAGAAGAAGAAGAAAGTAATCGTTATTGGAAGTTTCAAAGATATCGGCAGTGCTCGTAAAATCGTAATGTCGATTTTTTAATATTACGACGAAGTCTCTGTGATCCAGGATGATCGAACGATTTACTTTCGAAATTAGGTAGATGTTATCTCATGTATAATATAGATCCCATAACGATGCTTTTGTTAGATGGACGAAGTGTCATATGAGTCGCATTGCGGTATCAAGCGAGCGAGTATGCTCGTTAAATAATCTTGAATAATAATCGTTGGTCCAATGAATCAAACGTAGACATTAAAACGATTTAGTTCTTCGATAGTTCTCCTTCGTAGAACACTTTACCTTGATTCACATTGATCGACATATTCGAGGATTAATATTGTTGATGTCACTTTTCCTTTTGTTTTCTCTTCCTTTTTTTTTTTTGGCAAAATTGAAAGAAATCAAAAAAAGAAGAAAAAGAAAAAAAAGAAAGAAACTCGTGAAGCCGAATAATGATACAAAAAAAAAAAAGAAAAAAGAAAAAAAAAATAAATAAATAAAAAAAAATATATATATAACAACAACTTTGGATTGCACTTGTCGATCGGGTTCACACGTGGCACAGCTTCCTGAGGTCGCGTGTCAGGATTTGGATATGTTGAATTTGCTATCGCGAGGACTTCTTCGCGGATGCACTTATCCCCGTCGCCACGTAGAATATAGAAGGTGGGTGAACACACACTATTGCCGCGATAGCTGATCCTGCTGGCGTTGCTGCAATTCCTGGTTACTGCTGTAGTTAGTGTCGTTGTTAGTGCTGTTACTGCTGTTGCTGCTGTTGCTGCTGCTGCTGCTGCTGCTGCTGCTGCTGCTGCTGCTAGCTCCCGCACGCGTGTGCATCGGTCGCGTGGCGGCGGACGTATGTCGTGTGCGGGAGGACCCAGGGACGGCACACGAGCCGCGTGCCCTGTTTCAGACCCAGTGGTGGGGAGTATTCTCGTATATTTTTGGAGTGGGGAGGGGGCTATGGGTTCTTCTCTTTTTCTCCTGTACGATTCTCAAAGGTGAAAGCTATGCTGGAACCCTATGGATCAAAGGCGAGAGTTAGGAGGGAAGAAAAAAGAGAGAGAGAGAGAGAGAGAAGAAGGGAGAAAAAAGGAAAGAGAGAGAGAGAGAGAGAGAGAGGGAGGGAGGGACTTTTACACGAACATGAGGGGAACGAGCTAAGAGATCAAGAGGGGCGATTTTCGTGGGAACGCCTGTGGCGCTTCCTCTACTCGCGGTGTCCCTAGTTTTCTTCCCCTCCCACTCCTCCCCTTCCTCATCAACCTCTTTTCTTTCCTCATTCAGGAAACATCTTTTCGTATCTATCTCTTATCTTTATATTCTTTCATCGGATTAAATTGATCGTCCATGTTATTTGTTCTAATATGCAAATCGAGATCTATATCTTTTATCCCATAAAAATTCTTGATTGAAAATCTATCATCGAGATCTTTGATTGATAATTAATTTTCTTTTGGTTAACAATTATCATCATGATAATATCGTTTTTTCTTAATATCATTGTATTTTAAATTATTTATATAAATTGTGCGTATTCAAATAGACGATAAAGAAATAAAATGGAATTAGTTAATCGAAGTAACATGGAAATATCGATAGCGAGATAAGTCGAGAATCGCCATCGTTTATCCCTCGTCGATCCCTCAAATTGATACGTGCGCCACCATGAAATCACTTGGATCGGCCACCCTCGATCACTCTCTCCCACACCCCATACTCTCGCAATCTCTTCACTCCTACCCCTCTTATCCTGCCACCCTTCACCCCACCGAATCTTTCTCCACCCTTCTTCTATTTTTCAAGTTATACGCGTGCATACACGCGTCGAAAGCTAGATCCCGTTTGGGGTCTTTGGTTGACGTGTACACGGACACAGATAGACACAGACAGATACACGATCTATCGCAAACTACTGGACATCGTAACGCGTTCAGTATGACGAGGGGGTAAAGGGGAGGGATTTAGAACATAGAGGTGATCGTGGATGACGAGGGGAGGGTGCGATCACGATAAAAGTTCACACAGGAATCGTAGGCAGCACGCGCTCGCACGATTATTGCTACTACCGTGTGACTGGGAACCAAGCTGACTAATCGTATTGTTAACTTTTCAATAACGATCGAAGTGACCGTGATAAACGTTTCTCAACGTTCGATAATCTTCATTACGTATATTCAAATAATTGATAAGTCAGAAAGGCAAATTTCTTTGTTTTTTTTCCCATCGAAATTCTTTTCTTTCATTTCGAATCGAGGTATTATTCCATATTTCGAACAAATGTCTGACGTAAGAATCAAGAATCGAATAACAATTTGAAATTCGTCGATTACTTTAATAGTTCTTTCTGTCGTATTAATGCCACGTTTAATTTTAAAGAGACGAGGACGTTGAAATGAAAATAAAATAAAAAAAAAAGGAAAGGAAAGGAAAGGAAAGAAAAGAAAAAAAAAACACAAGGAAAGTGGATCACGCGTGTAGTAGGCACGCGACCATTTTCTTGTCCTTTTTTTCTTTTTTTTTTTCTTTTCTTTTCTTTTTTCTTTTCTTTTCTTTTGAGCGCCTCGTGATCGGCCATTATTCGTCGCACCGTGTGGTCCTAAATGTTCCTCTTACCTTTCCAAGTACTTACCTACTTCTTCTTCTACTTCTTGTACTTCTTCTTCCTTTTCTTCTTTCTTCATTCGTTATTATTCGTATTATGTAGCATCCCTTTGCTCCCCTTTTAACCAGTTTACCCTCTAGCTATTAAAGGGACCAAGTTCCCACGGGTGATATTATCATCGCCAATGATCCAATATCTTCATGATGCTGAGAGTTAATATAAATTCGTCTGAGAATTATTTTTGAAAATATATTTTAATGCGTCTATATAGGTGCAAGCAAAAAAATAAAAAATAAAAAAAAAAGACAAAAAAAAAAATAGAAAGAAGAGATTAAACAGTCAATAATTCTTCTATGATTTATTTTATATTTTTCTGACAGATTCTTTTTAAAGAGAAAAATAGACAGATAGATAGATAGATAGATAGATAAATAGATAGAGAAGAAGCAGAAGGGATAAAAAAAATTTTTTTTTTTAAATAAAAAGAGAAGAAAGGAATAAAAATAAAAAACGAAATACGTAATGTCGTCGTCTGAGTCACGCGTGCATTAAAATTTGTGCAGGTCACAATATCGATGACTTATAACGTGTTCCCGTGTCTCGGAACCGTGAGGCAGGCTAAAGTATCCGGCTCTTGCTTCCGGTCTGCACGCGACTTCTGCACGTGAAGTCACGTGGCACAAATCGAGGTGTTCGCGTTCGCGCGCGTGTGCTTAAGTATGTGTATCGTTCGGAAAAGAGCAACTAAAAGTGAAAGAGAGAGACAGAGAGAAAGAAAGAGAGAGAGAGAGAGAGAGAGAGAGAGAGAGAAGTTGAAAGAAAGAGAGTAAGAGTAAGAGAGAAAGAGAGAGTCGAAGCCAAAGACGTTTTTGTCCCGGTGCATCTCTATGGATGCCACTTAAACTAGACTCCAAAAGTAAGAGTAAAAGATAGAGAGAGAGAGAGAGAGAAAGTGCAAGAGAGATATAGATAGTTACATGTAATGGGGATATATTTAAATATATAAAAAGAGAATAGATACTTGCTGTAAAGTTCTCTTTTTATTTTTTTATTTCTTCATTTTTAAACTTTCTATTTTTCTTCTTCATAGAATTTCACAAGGAAAAAAAAAAAAAAAAAGAAAAAAGAACTACTTTCGAAAGAATCCCATATGATTCTCTTTTGGGAAATATTTGTTCGTTATTTCGTTTTGAAATGTATATTATAAATATATAGATCTGAATGTTGTATATGTAATATATAGAATATACAGATGTATGCATATGAGTATAGCAAAGTCGAGTGCATTTGGGTAGTGGTCAGTCCATATTCTGGACAAACAATCGATTGGGAATCTCTATCTCTTTTTTTTTTTCTTTTATGTATATGTATATATATATATATTTCATATAGATATGTTCCCCTTCGTAAAGCAAACATGCATAAAATTACGTTCCTACACCGTTAGGAAAATCTATTCAGTAGATATATATGTATTCTAGTTGCGAAAACAGTCGCGATCGGAGAGGGTGAATGTTTTGAAAAAAATATATCTCGTTACCGATTCGATATATCGTCGATATATCGATCATTTTGTTTATACCTTCGTATCTATTTTTTTTCTTTTTTCTATTTATTGAAACAAGAATCGTTTCTTATAATAAGTTTTATCAATGATATATTCTTTTTTGTTTTGTGCTTTGCGACGAAACATTTTTCTTTTTTTTTTTTGTCTTCCTTTTTTTTTTTATTTCGTTTTTATATTTTTTTTTTAATTTCATTGGAGACTAATTCTACGAAAAAAAAAAGTTAATCGACGTTAAGTAAATAGACGTATCTAACATTGTTTATATACGTCAACATCGATCATCGATGAACGTCATCGTTAGATATGTATGTTAGTAACCATTTTTTTAAATGTCTTTTATTGGCAAGAAACAAAAAAAAAAATATCATTGATAAACTTATTGTTAGGTTATCTCGTCGATGAATTTCTTTTATATGTTTACGATTCGCTATGCGAGTAGCGATAAAAATATCGATCATTCGTCGATTAATTTCTTCGAAGACACGATTTATTAATCGATAAATATTCTTTTCGATCTATAATATTAAAGTTATTTATATATATATATATATATATATACATAAAACGATTCCAGTTAAAATTTTGTTCGTAATCTATGCTAACTTATATTCGGCATTGGTCAGTGGATATCCTGTATATATATTTTTCTTTCTTTCCGAGAATACTTCTCGAGTTTTCCGAGGGTGTAAAAGGTCGACTCGAAGGATGGTCAGTCACTCCCTTGATCGAGACCAGCACTTGACCAGCATTGACAGTTGGGACCGTGGGACAATCGTTCGATAATTGGGTGACATTGTCGGTTTCGTGCTGGACACTTTGTTCTCTATCGATGAATGCCGCACGCCCTTCTTCGTTCTACGATTAACGACGATTCTTATACTTTACGATTTGTTGCTTGAGTTTCGTTGTCCTTTTTACAATCGAAAATATGAATTTATTGGGTATTATGTTACTTAATCCAGAAAGTTATAATGGATATTTCGATTATACGAAATCTATTCGTGTATTATAGTATATCTTTAGTTCGTTCTGTTTAATATCGTAAATTCTGATCGTTGTACACGAATTAAAAGACAATAATAATCTCATTGATCGATCGTCCGTCATATATTTAATTCTTTTATTTATATCGTAATATCTAACATACGACGAGAAATAATTTCTGGTTTTTTTTTTCTTTTTTCTTTCTCTTTTTTTTTTTTTTATATTATTTTTATTAACGTCAAGTTTTGGAAATATTACGAATAAGAATTATTAAAGTAATTCATCTCGTTGATATTTCTTTTTTTTTCTCATTTTGTTTAACTTATTAGAATTTATAAAACATAATGCGTTTGTTTGATTTGTAATATCAACGATAAACCAATACGGATTTTCGTTTAAACACTTTCGTTTTCCTCCAAATTAATTCGATCAATCGAATCATCAAGCGAATTTCCTGATTTCAGAAAGTCAGGCTTCGATAGACGGTTCCGTTCTCGTACCATCTGTGCCCTCCATTCGTTTGCCCCAATACGATTAAATTTGTCGATGAATAACGGGACACGATTGAGGACGTTTCTATGTATTTTAGTGTATATCGTGTTAATTGGAACTTAAATCGTATTATCGCGTTATTAAATTTTCTATCCATTGTGTTATTTATTAATTGTTAATTTTTAAATTTGAACGAATAATTATTTGAAACTAATATTTGTGCAATGAATTAATTAGATCATTAATTTTGGATTTCTAACAATGATTTCATCTTATTTTTGTATATATGGATAGGAAAAAAATAAAAAATTGTAATAACTTAAAATCATAAATATATATGTATAATATGTCTGTGTATATCTATACATTGCAATGGGAATGTTCGCAGACTGAAATTATGTTCCCATTTAAAAATCCACCCCAATCGTCATCGCGATTCGTTGCGGTTCGAGGCAAGTCAATTGTAGACAAGTGCACGCCGCGCAGCATCGTATATTAAAACGATTTTTTTTCGCGTGATTTTAAAAGGTGACAGCTGTCCCCGCTTTGTTTGACAGACCGGAACACCGATTTACGTTTTATATACCTACGTGTGTAGAATAATATATATATATATATACATATATATAGAAGAACGATTCATTAAATTGTATTTTCTTATTATTTCTTTTTTTTTTTTTTTTCTTTTTTTCATACATTTATACACACGTTTTTACATTTACGAATGAATTAAAGTTTCGGATAATTCGCAATTTACTTTTGCAATTTTGTAATTTTTTTCGTTTATTATATTTTATTTTTCATACGATGAACGTACGAAATATAAACTATTTCGCACCAGAATAATGATATAACTCGAATAAGAGAGAAAACGATCGATCATCGTCTCAAATTTTACAACATCACGCGCCATTGTACGAATTAAGATATATGATCGATGACTTTCCAATCGACCAGCAGTATTGTGAGATTTCAAAATGGACAATGTCTTCAATCGAAACACGATAATTTTTCGTCATCGTAATTTAACAGTTGGGCCGATCTATCGACATATTTCGTTTCTGATTTGAGATTGACAAAATTCATTTGGGAATAGATTGTACAAATAATATATACGGAATAATTCGTCGATGATTCTTCTAGTTTCAATAGTTTATATCGAATCGTTTAGTCTAGTTTATAATTTATATCGATTAATCTTAATTATCGATTAATAATCAAATAAATAATTTAATCGTTTCATATAATTTATATCGGTCTAAATTAAAATTAAATTATTATTAAATTATCAATTACGTTCGATAATTATATATATATATATATATATATATATATGAATTCGTATATCGATAAAATAGTTACCCTTGAATCTTTATTGGTAAAACAGTTTTCATCGAGTATCGATAAATCAATAGTTCACGAATTGTTCGTCAAGATGGCGCTTCGATCACACTGTCGGTACTCTCTCTTATCGGCATATCATTTCACTGGAGTATTTAACCTAACCACGTCTTAGAGGACAGACGCATGGTCGTACTGCTTAGATTTACAAGTAAGTAAAACGATTTTATAATGATTTAGAATGATAAATGTCTTGTAATATTTATAAAATAAATATAACGAGTTTGAGAAAATGTCTAACGAAGAAGATAATATAAAACATAAGACGCATAGAGAACGTAATGCTGGTCGTAAAGCGGAAAAGAAAAAAGCGAAAAATCAACATGTTCAAGAATTGACGGATAAACAGAAAAATCCAAAAGCATTTACGTTTAATTCAGCTATTAAAGCGGAACGACGATTTAGACGTAAGCAGGATATTGAAACTAAAAAGCAACATATTCCTGTAGTAGATAGAACGCCTTTGGAGCCACCGCCAATATTGGTCGCAATTGTAGGACCACCTAAAGTTGGAAAATCCTTACTTATACAATGTTTAATTAAAAGTTATGTTAAACAACCATTAACTAATATAATCGGTCCTGTTACCGTAGTATCCGGCAAGAAAAGAAGGATTACATTTATGGAATGTAATAATGACATAAGTTGTATGATAGATATTGCAAAAGTAGCTGATTTGGTATTATTATTAGTGGATGCATCTTTTGGCTTTGAAATGGAGGTCTTTGAATTTCTCAATATATGTCAAGTTCATGGTATGCCAAGAATTATGGGAGTATTAACTCATTTAGATTTATTTAAAAATGCAAGACAATTGAGAAAAACAAAGAAAATATTGAAACATAGATTTTGGACTGAAGTATATGCTGGTGCAAAATTATTTTATCTTTCTGGATTAATTCACGATGAATATCTTCGCACGGAAATAAAAAATCTGTCAAGATTTATATCGGTTATGAAATTTAGACCATTGACTTGGCGTACCACCCATCCTTATATACTTGCAGATAGGATAGAAGATTTAACATCACCTGAATTGATAAGGAAAAATGCCAAAGTTGATAGAACAATATGTTTATATGGGTTAGTAAAATCTTTTATTCTATTTATATTATAAAATATCTATAATATATTATAAAATTATAGAATGTGTTTTTATATTTTTATACAGGTATGTTAGAGGAGTTCCTTTGAATAAAGAATCTTCCATTCATATGCCTGGCTGTGGAGATCTTAGAATTAAAGATGTAAGTTATTTACCTGATCCGTGCCCTCTTCCTGAACAATTAAAAAAACGTGCATTAATAGAAAAAGAAAGATTAATATATGCACCCTTTTCTGGGATCGGTGGAATTGTTTATGATAAAGATGCAGTTTATGTAGAATTAGCAGGTAGTCATTCTCATAAAGAGGAAGATACAGGTTTAACTGGGGCATTGATGGATACTCAAGAAACATTAGATCAAAAGTTACAACATAGCGAATTACAATTATTTAGTGATACTGTTCCAATAAAATCTAAGGATATTAATGAAGATTTTAATTCTCATTACATTGGAGAAAATGTAATTGAAGATGGAAGAATAAGAAGGAAGGTTATTTTTTCTGATTCCAAAGAAACAACAACAGCAGCAACTTCTGATGAGGATGATTCTGATGGTAATGAAGAAGAGGATAATAATATTGAAGAATTCAATAATGAAGATGATGGTGGTGATGATGATGATGATGATGATGATGATGATGATGATGATGATGATGATGATATAGAAGAGGATACAAGTAGAAGAGGTATTAAAAGAAAGAATCAGGATTTACAATTGTTAACCTCTAAAGAGAAAAAGAAAAAAATTCATTCTATTAATTCTAATAAAGAAGATAGTGATGTAGATGATGATTTTAAAGATGATAGTAATAAGAAAGTTAAAGATAAAGCAGAAATAGAAGTCTATCATTCTTTAAGTAAAGAATCTGATATACAAGTTAAGAATAAAATTACAGAAGTTCTTAATATTTTGGAGGCAAGTACAAGCAATAGGAATCTGGATGAAAGTGATAATGAAAGTTTTGATGAGCTTAGTGATGATGATTCCCGTGGTGGTTTAGAAATAGATAATTCTGATGATAATAATGATTATGAAGAAGAGTTGAGAAAAAAAGATCACAGTATGAATGAAAGTGAGAATGAAAGTGAGAAAGAAATTGCAGATGAATTTAAATGGAAGACCAATTTAATGGACAAAGCCAGAAAAGCATTTATAAATCGTCGAGAAAGTAATAAAAATTTAATGAAAATTGTTTATGGAGTATTTGATAAAGGCATACAGAATAATGATAAGAAAGTTAAAGAACAAGAAGATGAAAATTATAATGAATCAGTTGGTGAAATATTTAAAATCGTACAAGAAAAACAAAAAGAAAAATTACAAGAACGTGAATTACAAAATTTGGATGAATGCATATTCTTTTCAAAAGAACCTTCACGTGATTGGTTGGATGAGGAGAATAAAGTGTTGTTGCTTAATTGTTTTGTTACTGGTAAGTGGAAAGAATCTGAAGACGCAGAGGAACTTTTAAAATTAGATGATATAAATGAAGATGAAGTGTATGGAGATTTTGAGGATTTAGAAACTGGGGAAAAACATAAAGCAGATGATTCGCAACAATCAGAAAATAATGAAATGGATGAAAAGAAAAAGCTTCTTGAGAAGAAAAAGAAGTTAAAAGAACAATTTGATGCCGAGTACGATAATGGAGAATCAAAATCGTATTACGACGAATTAAAGCAAGAGGTAGATAAACAAGCAGAATTAAACAAATCAGAATTTGAAGGAATAGATGATGATGTTAGAGTTCAATTAGAAGGTTATCGTCCAGGAATGTATGTGCGTGTAGAGATACAAACTGTACCTTGTGAAATAATTACAAATTTAGATCCATCGTATCCACTCATTATTGGAGGTTTATTACATGGAGAAGAGAATATAGGTTATGTACAAACGCGAATTAAAAAGCATCGATGGTATTCGAGAATTTTAAAAAGTAAAGATCCATTGATACTTTCTGTAGGTTGGAGAAGATTTCAAACATTACCGATTTATTCTAAATTAGAAGATAATCTACGTAGTAGAATGTTAAAATATACCCCTGAACATGTTGCTTGTATGGCACATTTTTGGGGCCCTATCACGCCGCAAGGTACTGGAGTTCTTGCAATTCAGGATATTGCTAGTAGAGAACCAGGTTTTAGAATAGCAGCAACTGGTTCGATTGTAGAAATGGATAAAAGTACTCAAATCATGAAAAAATTAAAACTGACTGGTGTACCAATGAAAATTTACAAAAAAACGGCCTTTATTAAGGATATGTTTAACAGTACATTAGAAGTAGCTAAATTTGAGGGTGCAAAGATAAAAACAGTTTCTGGTATTCGTGGTCAAATAAAAAAAGCAGTTTCGAAACCGGAAGGTTGTTTTCGTGCTTCATTTGAGGATAAAATTTTATTGAGTGATATAGTTTTTTGTCGTACTTGGTATAGAGTCGAGGTACCAAAATTCTATAATCCTGTAACATCACTTTTGTTACCTCCTGCAGAAAAAAATCAATGGCGTGGAATGAAAACAACTGGTCAATTAAAAAGAGAAAAGAATATACGTGCAAATGTCAACACTGATTCACTTTATATTCCCATTGAAAGAACCTTGAAGGTATTTAAACCATTGATTATACCACGTAATTTACAAAAGGAACTACCTTATAAAGACAAACCTAAACTTGAACCTAACCCTCGTACACGGAAAACTAAATTTGAAGAACGTAGAGTAGCTGTTGTACGAGATGCCAAAGAAGAAAATGTAGCGCGTCTAATGAAAATGATTAGAACGACGTATGCTCATAAGCAAAAACAACTTAGAAAAGCTACGGTAGACAGGGTTAGAGCCCTTAAAGCACGAGTTACAGCGGAAGAAACAAAAAAATTGAAAAAACAGAAAGAATATAAAAAGCAGATTTTTAGAGACCTTAGTAAATTAGAAAAGAAAAATAAAAAGATATAATTTCTAAATGGAAGATTTACACGCACATAGTAAATTAAATGTAATTAATTATATAAACTAGTTCTTTTTTTGTTTTTTTTTTTGTTTTTTAATTAGTTATTCTCTATGTCAATTATATATTATATTGTCAATTTATTGTAATAATTTTACGATGTTTAGTATTTCATTCACCTAAGCTATCCGTGTTGAATATTGTTTTATCCTTTTCTGCAACAATTGTTACCATTATTAATCGAAATATTTATTTTATTATATTAATATTAAAGTAAAATATGTATGTATATAAAAGTATATGATGTTGCATACGTCAAGGTTAGTTAATCAATTGAACGTTTAAATTTGTATAAAGAATTATCATTGATAATTACAGGTAATAAAAAATTAATACTTTTTATACTTTATAAAAATATCAAAAAAATAAATGTTATTTACAATAATATTTAATTTAATGTTCGAGATGCATAGAAAAAGAATAATAAATGAACTTACGCTTGATAATCGACTTCAGTAGTTTACAAGGCTACAATGAATAAACATGGCGACCGAGGTATATGATTTTACGTGTAAGTAATCGATTTATTTGAATATTACATTTATTTATATAATTAATAACGATACATTATTTATTTATCGATAATATACAAAAATTTTATTAATAAAGTTTAATCTGAGGATCTCCGTACATAGGAATTTTCATGTAATCCGATATTATTTGCAATTTCATTTTATATCTGGAAAATATGATGAAAAAAGAATATAATAACAAACATTTTCTAACGCAAATACTTTGTCCAATTAATGGTTATGTTAATTTCTTATTATACTCTATAAGTAGATACTTCTAATTGTGTAAATATTTGAGTTTATAATATTTTGGTTATTTTCGTCTTTGGCGCCATGAAGAAATTAACGCCATTAATTCCTTTCTAAAACTCCCAAAATTTCGCGCGTAAATTCTGAAGAAATATTTTTACAATATATTTTTACAATTATATTCATCGTAATTGTTATATATGGGATGTATTTTTTTTTTTCTTTTAATATCGTTTTAATGTATTTTATATGATACGATTTTTTTTTGAAGAAAAAAAATGAAGCTTTCTCAAAAATTCGAAAAAGTGGAATCCCAGATTAAAGCTTTGTTTTTAAATTGTTTAATTTGTTAGTCACGATCGACGTGTCAAGAATATCGGCGTAAACCATTATAAAAGTAGTAATTATGAACAGACTTAATAAGAATTTTATTTGTTAAATAGCGAGTTTCCGATCTGATTTGTACAACTTGTAGATGGCGCTGCATGAAATTCAATTTACGAAACGCTGGTACGTTATGCCGCTTTGATTTTTTATTGTTGTGATATAATTAGGAATATTTTGTGAAAGAACAAACAATTTAATCCTTAATCTGTAAGAAAATGGAGCTTACGGATGAGAATTTGGTAACATTAAGCGAATATTTAAAACATACATTAAGTCCAGATACAAATGTCAGAAGACCGGGTAAGTAACCTCAATTTTATCATAGAGAATTATTTTATTTACAGTTCTTTATAATGACGAATGTTCTTTTTATATATTTATTTTAAAAAAATATAATGATCGACATTGTTCAATTAACGTTTAAAATTCAAACACATTAGAAGAAACTTTTTGTGCTGTAATTTTGTCGTAAAACAATGTTGAATTTTTTTTTTACATTCTACGAATTTATCATTTATCCATTTACATTGAATATATCATATTAGTTTTAATAATTTTATATTATTTTATCACAGCTGAAAAGTTTCTGGAATCCATAGAAGTAAATCAGAATTATCCTTTACTACTTTTACATTTGATAGACAAAACCGAAGTAGATATAACTATAAGAATCGCTGGTGCAGTTGCATTTAAGAATTATATAAAACGTAATTGGAAAGTTGTAAGTGATTATATTTAATAATATATATATATATATATGAATGTTAAATATATTAATTTTTTAATTATATATTAGAATTATATGTTTAACATGTATAATAATATATTTGTAGGAGGAAGATGCTCAAGATCGTATACATGCACAGGATAGACATGCGATAAAGAAATTAATAGTTAATTTAATGTTGCATTCTCCTCATTCAATACAAAAACAATTATCTGATGCTGTATCAATCATTGGTAAACACGATCTTTTGAATAAGTGGCCAGAATTGATCGATCAGATGATTGAAAAATTCAATACAGGAGATTTTCATGTAATAAATGGAGTCTTACATACGGCACATTCTTTATTTAAAAGATATAGATACGAATTCAAAAGTGAAATTTTATGGACGGAGATTAAATTTGTATTGGATCAATTTGCAAAGCCATTAACAGATTTATTTTTAGTAAGTTATCAAGTAATCATTATGTAATATAAATATTCCTATATGAATATTATAACCTAGCTTTTTATCTTTTTTCTCTCTTTTTTTTTTCTTTTTCTTTTAGACAACCATGAATTTAGCACAGATACATGCTAATAATGTAGATGCCTTAAAAGTGATATATAATTCTTTGGTTATGCTCTCTAAAGTATTTTATTCTCTTAATTTTCAAGTAAGTTATTGAATATTTATTTTATGACATTAAGTTATATTGTAATGATATAATATATTATAACATTATTCATAAGTTATGTACTCTGTATCATCGTTTTAGGATTTACCAGAATTTTTTGAAGATAATATGGCATCGTGGATGAAAAATTTTCTTATTATATTAAATACTGATGTACCATCACTGGGAACAACAGTAATTATCAATACTTTTTTTTTTCCTCATATAAATGATTATCAAATTAATATATATTTATATATATATATATATTGTGTATATTATAATATATTATTAATATTAGGATAATGAAGAAGCAGGAGTGATGGAACAATTAAAAACACAAGTTTGTGATAATATCTGCCTTTATGCTCAAAAGTACGATGAAGAATTCCAACCATTTTTACCGGAATTTGTAACAATTGTATGGAACTTATTAACATCTACAGGTCAACAGACCAAATATGATGCAGTAAGAAATATTTATTAAATAATTATGATTTCAATTTTTATTATTTAACTTTTATGTGCTGATTATATTATCTTTATAATCATAAACATTTTTAGTTAGTATCAAGTGCATTACAATTTTTGGCAATAGTAGCAGATCGTTCTCGTTATAGAAATTTGTTTGAGGATTCAGGAACTTTGAGCAGTATCTGTGAAAAAGTTATTATTCCTAATATGGAATTTAGAGGTAGGTTAACAAATTGGCTTATGTAAAAAAAAAAAAAATTGAAGAAAAATTAACTGCATAAATACATTAATATTAAAAATTTTTTTTTATAATTTCAGTTTATAATTTTGATTTATACAATTTGTTTGTTAGATTCGGATGCTGAATTGTTCGAAGACAATCCAGAAGAGTACATACGCCGTGATATAGAAGGTAGTGATGTAGATACAAGAAGGCGAGCAGCTTGTGATTTAGTAAAAGTTCTTTCAAAGTATTTTGAAGTCAAAATAATGGAAATTTTTGGAGCTTATATACAGGTAGATAAATAATATCTATAAGAATATTTAAATTATTATAATAAATATTATTATAAATAAGTTTTATCTTTATTAGGTAATGTTACAAAACTATGCAGAAAAGCCTACTGAAAATTGGCGTAGTAAAGATGCAGCTATTTATTTAATTACAAGTAGTGCCACTAAAGGACAAACGCAAAGGCATGGAGTAACACAAAGTAGTCAACTTGTTCCATTACCTCAGTTTACGGCACAACACATTGAGCCTGAACTTTCTAAACCAAATGGTATATATTATTTTCTTGAATATTATTAATGATAAATTTATTATATATTTATAAATGTTTAATATTTTATATTACAGTGAACGAATGTCCTGTTCTTAAAGCAGACGCAATTAAATTTGTAATGTCATTTAGATCAGTTTTACCACAGGAATTAGTCGCAGGAAGTTTACCACAATTAGTTAGACATTTGAGTGCTACGAGTATCGTTGTTCATACATATGCTGCTTGTGCAGTTGATAAAATACTTGCTATGAGAGGCACAGACAATAATTCCTTGTAAGAAGGAAAAGTAATATTGAATAATATATAAAATATAATATACGTAATTAACGTAATATTAATTTTTCTCTTTTAATAATTAATTTTTAGAGTGAAAGGAAATGACTTAATGCCATTAGCACCGGATCTGCTAAAGGGACTATTCGCATGTTTATCTCTGACAGGGTCAGAAGAAAATGAGTATGTAATGAAAGCTATTATGAGAAGCTTTGGTATATTACAGGATAATATTGTACCATTCTTAGCAGATTTATTACCAAAACTTACAGAGAAACTTACAATGGTCGCTAAAAATCCGACGCGTCCTAATTTCAATCATTATCTATTTGAAACATTAAGCTTATCTATCAAGTAAGTTTTCATTATTTACAATAAGACCATTATTCACGTTAAATTTGATTTGTAATTAACATTATTAAAAAAAAAAAAAAGAAAAAAAATGTATATATATATATATATATATATTTTTTTTTTTTAGAATCGTTTGTAAAACAAATCCTCAGGCTGTTTTATCATTCGAACAAGTTTTGTTTCCAATATTTCAAGAAATTCTACAACAAGATATATCAGGTTTGTATTGCGTGGGTATTAATATTAATATTATTCGTATAAATATTCTATTAACTATATTTCATTCTCATTTTAGAATTTATACCATATGTTTTTCAAATCTTGGCTTTATTTTTGGAACTTAGAACTACACAGGAAATACCAGATCCTTACATGGCCTTATTCCCGTGCTTATTAGCACCAGTTTTATTTGAACGTCAAGCTAATATTCATCCACTTAATAGATTATTACAAGCTTACGTTAGTCACGGTTCACATTTAATAATAGCACAAGATAAGACTAGTGGCTTATTGGGTGTTTTTCAAAAATTAATAGCTTCTAAGATTAACGATCGTGAAGCTTTCTTCTTATTGCAATGTATCATCGAACATTTTCCACCGTGAGTTTCTCTCTCTCTCTCTCTCTCTCTCTTTTTTTTTTTTTAATTTTCATTCTCTGTTGATAAAATCCATAATCTATATTTATAGGAGTACATTGGAACCATTTATGAAGCAAATTTTTGTATTACTATTCCAAAGGCTTTCTTCTTCTAAAACGACAAAATTTGTACAGGGATTGATAATATTTTTTGCGTATTATATTATTAGATATAACGCTACCAGTTTGGTTAATATTATCGATCAAATACAACCACAGTAAGTTAACAAATTTCTTTTAAATTATATTTATTTGAAATGTAAGCGTATATATTTATAGGATTGATAATATTTTAGAATGTTTGGAATGGTTGTTGAACGTATATTATTATCGGATTTACAAAAGGTATCAGGTGATATAGAAAAGAAAGTAACGGCCGTAGGAATGTCGAATTTATTAATAGATTGTCCACCGATGCTTGAAAGCCCATATAATTCATATTATCCGCGGCTTTTAGCT
>NC_060967.1:1185000-1187500 GCF_910589235.1 Vespa crabro
TACACAGTACATATAATTATCTTTTACTATATAAAAAGATGAAGTCATTGATAACCCTTAGGAACGTCCTCTTTAGCTCGCTTATCCTCCCACCTACTCCCTTTTTTTTTATTTTCTTTTTCTCAAAAAGGACTTTAACGAACGTCGGTGGAAGCTTTCGATGGCACGTCAATTATTATATCGTGAATATTTGTTCCTAACGGTATAAGAGAGCTTAAGCTGCAGAGAGCTTAGGAATAGTAGTAAGTACTTTGAAGAAGAGACGAATAGAAAGAAAGAAGAAGAAAAAAAAAGGAAGAAAGGAAGATAGAGATAGAGAAAAAAAGATAACGAGAGAGAGAGAGAGAGAGAGAGAGAGAAAGAGAGAGGGAGGGGGAGGGAGGGAGGAAGAACATTTGAAACGTGAAATGAAGAGGATAACAATGGAAGGTAAAAGGATTGAAATGGATGATGAGAAGGAAAGGATGGTTAAAAGGAGAATGGATAGATGAAGAGAGAGAGAGAGAGAGAGAAGAGGGGAAAGGTAAAAAGAGTGATAAAAAAGGAAGATAAAATGGGAGACAAGAAGAAATTGTCTGATACGGTACGACGGTTTGCCTGATAGAGGAGACAAAAAAAAGTGAAGGAGATGGTCATAGGTAGGCAGAGAAAGAAAGAAGGAAAGAGAGAAAAAAGAAGAGAAAGAGAGAGAGAGAGAGAGATCAGGAGAAAGAGTGGAAGAGAGAGGGAGAGAAAAGAGGACAGGCACGAGGTCTAGAAGCCAGAGGAAGGGTGGAGGCGAGAGGCGCTCCATCGATTCTCCCGGGGGAAATGCATCCAGCATTCGCTCGACTAACACTCCTACCTACCTTTACGTATGACCTCTATTAACTTGGCAGACCCACACCAGCAGTGACACACGACAGGTTCAAATTCACATCCTGATTTAGCATTTACTCCCTCTCCCTCTCTCTCCCTCTCTCTCTCTCTTTTTCTTTTTTTCCCTTCCTTCCTTTTAGCTTTTTACTAATTTTCAATTCTTACCTTCTTTCCTTCTATTTTTCTTCCTCTTTTTCTTTTCTTCTCTTGTTGTTTTGTTATTGTTTTGTTCTCGTTGTTTTTTAATATATATATATATATATATATATATATATATATATATATATTTATATATTTATTTCTTTGTTTCTTTTATCCCTCCTCCATTTTCTTTTTTGTTTTTTTCTTTTTTCTTTCCTTTCTCTTTTTTCAAATAATTTTTCACTTTTAGACTCGACCTCGTTATTCAGAGAGAGCAAGACCTTACCTCACTACTAATTTTACATTAAGCTAGAACCACCGAGGATAAAAAGAGTAACTTGCGCTCCGTACATGTATGAGTTTTGAGAAGGAGGGAAAAAAGAAGAAAAGAAAGAAAAAGAAGAGAGGGAGAAGAAAAGAGAAATGAAAAAAAGAAAGGAAAAGAGAAGAGAGAAGGAAATAAAAGAGAGAAAAAGGGTATATATTCTATTTAAAATTCCTTTAACAAATTGCGAATATTTTAAGGGCATCGAATCTTTTGGATTGAATTATTAAAATGGATAATGGCGTCGTTCTTTTTTATTTCTCTCTCTCTCTCTCTCTCTCCCCCTCTCTCTCTCTCTCTCTCTCTCTCCCTTCCAAAACTTTATTGAATATTTATATAAAGGGTCTTGTAGAAACACTTTTTATACGTTTTGCGTATGTAAATATCTAATGAAAAAAGAGTAAGAGTAAGAATAAGAGAGAGAGAGAGAGAGAGAATGTAGAGATAGGTAATCTAATTATATATTTAAAGAAAGAGTCAATACGTAATCTAGTTATTTATCCAAAATAATAATCTAAATTATTATTATTATTTTTTTTTTTTTTTTTAGAACAGACATCCAATACTCTTGTCGATCGTCTTCTAACGTTGTCCACATGGATGAGGGAATTTTTTCGTAATTGTTATATCATCTGTGAAGAAGGGTGTATGTAAATTTTTTACGGAAGATTAAATTCCGACAGGTTGTTGGAAGATAGATAGCGCACGTCAGCGAGAGAGAGAGAGAAAAAGAGAGAGAAGAAGAGAGAGAGAGAGAGATAAAGAGAGAAGAGAATATTTTTTGAAATAAGAACATAAACTTTATGAAAATTCGAAGAAAAGTCAGAAAATATCAGGCTTAACATTACATTTTTTTTAAGAAAATAACTCGACGTTGTTGTCCGACACTTATTTACAGGGTCGACCGAGAAAAATCAGAAGTCATCGTCTTTAAGCCGTACGTGACCCTAAAGAACGATACACGTTAAGGAGGAAGAGAAATAGATAGGTAGATAGATAGATAGATAGATAGAGAGAGAGAGAGAGAGAATGTATAGGAAGGTGTTCTTATGGGGAAAATGTGAGAATGTGTAGGAGAAAATTTATTTGTTCTCAGAGAGACAAGTCTGTCGAGAAGGGTGGGAAGGCTAAAAAGGAGTATAGAAGGATATACATATATGTTATAACATTCTTATA
>NC_060967.1:1192500-1217500 GCF_910589235.1 Vespa crabro
TTGCTAACTTCAAATCGAGAAGCTGCATGGTTAACTATATATTTCTTTCTGACGATGCAGAAATTAAATTGAGTATCCCAATGGCGAAAATCCAAAAGTAAAAGATAGAGAGATAGAAAGAGAGATCGAACTTCGGTCTGGCAGTTTTAACAGCTAGCATGAAAAGTTTTCATGCTTATAGGCATGCTGACACGCACGTATATAATGCCTGTACGATGGCTTTCATTTTCCGGAACGTTGAGAGTGTGTTAAAGGGGTTAGTAGGGGGATGGGTGGGTTATCGGGGGTAGTTGTGCCAGTGGGGTAGTGGGTATTGATAGTAACAAGGTAAGAGGGTAAATTTGATCATGGGTTTTTAGGTTATTGGCTTAATCACATATTTCATTCGAATTATATTACGTGAAATGGATCCATTTTCATGGACATGTTGGGTACTCCTCACCGGACGCATAATACGTTTCGGATAATTTCGTAAGCTGCGTATAACGAGCTATGAGGTGTTATGATATCATAATGACTTATTATCGATCGATCAGACTGAGAGAGAGAGAGAGAGTGAATGGATGGATGGATAGATTGACAGGTAATTGATAATGAAATTCCATAACAATCGATGGTTAGATTGACAGATAATTGATAACGATATTCTGTAACTATCGTAATTTTGATTAATATATAAAACTCGAAAAGAGTTATGGGATTTTATCTTTTTCTTTTTCTTTTTCCTTCTTTCTTTCTTTTTCTTTTTTTTTCTTTTTTATTTCCTTTATTTTATTTTGTTTGCAGAGAAAAGATATCGCAAGGAATAAAGGTGGTAGAGAAATGATTTCATAAGGAATTATTATAATACGTGGCCTAAGCATTTTACGATTTATCGTTGAATACTTCGAGCCGTCAGACTTGTGTACGTCGCATTGCACCCAATCCCATCGTATTTGATATAAAGCTCGCGTTCTTCCAACCGAATGCACTCGAGCGTTATTATTTTTTGGAATTTCGCCCATAAATCCTTTTTCACGTAGAGAAAACGTAAGCTGCTGGAAAGTATGAGACTTATGTACATACGCATATATACATATATATATATATATATTTTTTTTTTTATGTATATATATAGCACAAACGTCTTGCGATTGCGAGTCTCTTCTTTCTCGTTTTCCTTTTTGTTTATTTGTTTGTTTGTTTGTTTGTATGTTCTTTTCTTTCCTTTCTCGTCGCATCTTTTGCGCTGAATTAATAATATCCAATAAAACAATTATTATAATAACGCGTGAGAACTATGTTCTTTTTCTTTTTTCTTTTTTTCTCATCTTCCTTTCTTTCTCTTCGTTTTCCTTTAAAATTTTTCTTGATCCTTATATCCTTCTAATGAATTATTCTTTACGTAATAAATCAACGTTGAATTTTCTTACTACGTAAACCAATGGTATTAGCTCACGTGTTATCGTCTTTCGATAAAATATTAGTATGCCCTGTAGCTATGATCGAAGTTACGATATTAGCTTTCAACATCTTGAGAACCATCGTACTTTGCGTGTTCGTATTATATCGTGGTACACTTATAATATCGAGTTACGGAAAGTTTCATTGTAAAATTAATCTGTACGTGTAAACGTTTAAAAAATTTTATCGTTTAAGAAATGATTACGCGATAGAACATGATTCTCAATGTTTACAACAAGCCGATAGTTGTTAATTAATTAATTATTAATTAGTACATTATTTATATATATATATATATATATATATATATAGTTCTTCATTAGATTCGTATATAGAAAGATAACGATATGTCGAATATATCTTTCTTTTTTTATTTTATACATATATACATATATATATTTTTTAAATGTATATTCGTATTGTTATACATGATATACATAATATACACACACGCGCACATACATACATATATATATATATATTTTAGCTAATTTACTAAAGTAATGGATTGAAATAAAATTTTTTCTTTTTCTTTTTTTAATCATTCTTCGTTTTTTTTTTTATAATATATGAACGTAATACATAATATAAATACATTTACCTATTACATATACATATATATATAAAAATCTGACCCTCATAAATTAGCCCGAGGCGATAGTTCTCGTTATAGTCTGAAAGCTTTCACATAGGGTACGTCGGAGCATCAAATATGCCAGTTTAGTTATGTATAAAGTAATAAGGAATGCTGTGCGCGTTCATAGCACGCAATACCTCGTGGTAAATACTCCCTAACCGTGGTTAGTATCAATCTTTAAACCTTCGACGATCCTATATTACTTAGTATATAACCATTTAATATATTTCTTATTTTTTTTTCTTTTTTTTTTTATATTTTATCTTTATCAGTAATGAAAAAATAAATATTAATCATTCTCATAAGTGAATTTCCTTCAAATGTTTGTCTCATTTATTTCCAATAATTCAGGTCGATGATATATTTATATATATGTATATATATATATATTAGTACACACACATATACACTTATTTACCTAAGATATATTAATACTTATTTTATAAATATTTCTTTCAATCTCCCTCTCTTTCTCTCTCTTTTAAAATGCTAAGAGTACGTAATTATGTCGATACTCGATCACTATGTTTGCTTCATATCGTTCTGCTTAAACTTCATGTTTTTTTCAAGAGGGTATCCAACCATCGCTCGATCTCTTTGTGATCGATTCTCTTCAAATATCCGTTTACATACGAAAGGAATGCATATATATCGCATCATATATGTATATATATACATAGATGAGAAAGAGTCGATCCATCGATGGCAGACCATCGAAACGCATCCGTGTTATTTTTGTCAAGTAGTAGTTAGAAGAGTTGCGGCGGAAAGAAGGAGAGCGTATGCATCTGCCAGCGGTATTTCAACTCGAAACAAAGCTACGGAGAGAAGAGGAGAGAAGAGGAGAGGAGAGGAGAGGAGAGAAAAGATTTTGCTCGTTGGTTTCGGAGTCTGTATTGGCGCAAGTCCAGTTGATACAGAGGCCACACTCGATATCGCGATTACGCGACGCAGAAATACGTTTTTCTTCGTTCTCTCTTTTACTCTCTCTTACTCTCTCTCTCTCTCTCTCTCTCTTTTTTTTTCTTTCTTTTTCTTTTTCTCTATCACTATCTTTCTTTCTCTCTTCGTTTCGTTCCGTAACCATTGCATTTTTCTCAAAGATAGATTATACTAAGGTAGGATACGGGAATAAAACGAGATAGTGAAGGTGGGAGAGGATAAGGTGGGTGGATTGGTGAATTGGTTGGTTTAGATTTATAGAGGAAAGAGAAAGACAAAGAGAGAGAGAGAGAGAGAGAGAGAGAGAAAGAGATATCAAAGTATCTTGTGTGCAAAATGCTCGTGGAAAATAAAGTGATTGTATATGTTTCGACATCGATTTCTAATGAATGACTATTCCCCATATTTGTAAAATGTATTGAGAAAAATGAAAAAACGTACTACCGCCCATTTTATGTAGTAATATTCGATGAAACGATATAAATGTTTTCTTTTAATGCAACGAAGAAAAAAAACGGGCCGATTTAATACTCATTAAAGTTTTATCATCCAACGTGTTTTTTCTTTTATGATATTATTTGGCCCCGACCATACCAGGTTAGCCCCACCTCCTACTACTTTAGCCCCGCCCCTACCAGGTTAGCCCCACCTCCTACTACTTTATCCCCGCCCCTACCAGGTTAGCCCCGCCCCCTACCAGGTTAACCTCGCGCCTTACCAGGTTAGCACCACCCCCCTACCAGGTTAACCCCGCGCCCTACCAGGTTAGCACCACCCCCTACCAGGTTAGCACCACCCCCTACCAGGTTAGCACCACCCCCTACCAGGTTAGCACCACCCCCTACCAGGTTAGCACCACCCCCTACCAGGTTAGCACCACCCCCTACCAGGTTAGCACCACCCCCTACCAGGTTAGCACCACCCCCTACCAGGTTAGCACCACCCCCTACCAGGTTAGCACCACCCCCTACCAGGTTAACCCCGCCTCCTACCAGGTTAACCCCGCGCCCTAGCAGGTTAGCCCCGCCTCCTAGGATATTTGGCCCCGCCTTCTACCTGGTTAGCCCCGTCCCTGGTGTATTTGGCCCCGCCTCCTACTACTTTAGTCCCGCCCCTGGGGTATTTGGTCCCACCTCCTACTACTAGACGAAGAAGAAGGAATACTCGTTGTTATCGTTTATCGAAATTTATGATAACATTCTCTTTTATTTTTGTATATGTATATATACAAAAACATACATACACATAAATATATATATTGATCGTGTTTTCTTAGAAAACAATGATATTTTATATTATGATTCTCGTTCGATAAAGGCAAAGAAAAGAAACAAGTAAACAGTTTTGTCGTTACGTGAGGAAAGCTTATAATCTTTCACATTCGTTTAATGTACTCATTCAGTTATTAACGAAACGTTGCCGTGGTTGGTTGTACGATAGAAAATGAATTCGTTCTCATAACAACGTAGATAAAGTTATTCATTAATTTGTTTCTTCTTGATCGTCGATACGAAAATCCTTTTCTATCTCGTTTAAACTTTTCTTACCGTTATCCTTGACAAGAACGGCAGAAAATATTGCACCGAACCAGCATATTATTGCGAATAACCAGACGGCCTTTCTAATATTATCGTCCGTTTGTAATGAACCAAAAACTATCATCGCAAGAATCGAAAGTATCCAATTAGAGATCGCAGCGAATCCTGCACCAAGTAGATTTATCTGCTGCGGAAATGAGTCTGCGAGAAGTGCCCATGATATTGGTGCTACGCCCAAGTTTAGAGATATGAAATATAGGCTGATCCATGTTGGTGGCATCCACCAATACCAATCATCGTATTCCGGATCCTCGAGTCGTTTATCGAAGAACCATCCTGTTTCGTGAGAAAAGAACAAAAAAAAAAAAGAAAAAAAACAGAAAAAAGAAAAGAGGAATAAAATACTGGTAACTTTATTTGATTATTATTTATCTATACGAATATATAGACATCGTGATATATTGTGTTATTAGACGTGGTAGTAAAAAATATATATATATATATATATAAGATATTTGTAAATTCGTATTATATAATATTAAGAGGATCATAGTAAAATTCACGCTGGTCGGTGAGCAGGTTGATGTTAGTAGAAAGGGTTCCTAAAGGAGCTTTAGTAAGCAGCCCAAAATTTGTACATTGAATTCTAACGAGATCGTTAACGAGAATGGTTCTAATGTCCTAGTTGCAGAATACAACTGAGCGAATAAGCGAGAGAGAGACAGATAGAAAGAGAGACATAGATAGATAGATAGATAGATAGATAGATAAATAGATAGATAGAGCAAAGTGCATAGAAATTAAGCCGCTTGGTTTGAGGAAATAATTGTTAGGCTAATGTCTTACCCAACAGTCCAAGGAACAGTCCCATGAACGCGGATGATATGGTCAACAGGATACGCCGTCCTAATACGTCGATGAGTGTATACGCGAGAAGACATGATAGTATTTGTACGATACCAACTACTAGAGTTAATTCACTTCCGTTTAATAAACCTGAACCTTGAGTCTCGAAGATCGTAAGGGCATAAGTGATAAACATGCTGAATCCGCTGAACTGATGGATCATCATTACACCAAAACACATTAGGAAGGAATGAAGTACTCGACGATTCTTCATTAGACCATATCTCATCTGCGTTTAAGAGAATTAAATGTGTGTGTGTGTGTGTGTGTAATAAATTAATCAATTGATTAATTAATTTATTTAATTAATTAATCTAATTATTACTATAATACGATTTATTTGTTTTTTTTTTATTGCTGTTGTTTCTTTTTGTTTCTTTTCTTTTTTTTTTTTTCTTTGTTATTTCTTCCATTGTGCATCTTCTCAATATCGTTAACACTTTAATATCAAACAAAAGATGAAACATAGAAAATAAATTAAATGTTGGAATAATAGTTTCAAAGCAAAATAATATTATTTATTTTATCAACATTTTCTTTTCAATCCTTTAACGATTTATATATTCAATCTCGAAGAAGAATTTATACGAAAAGCTTTTGATAATTATTTCTCAAAGGATGGTATTACGTTTAAAACCGAAACAAACGAGCTCTTTCAAAAGGGGAAGAATAACCTCCCCTACCATTGAATTTAACCGTTAGTAAGAATTATGACGTTTAATATTTCATCGGTCTTTATTATCATTTTACTTGGAACAACGAATGACATAGAACGTATAAATGTTTAATTTTGTATATATACATATGTATATGTATTAGGTTGGAAACTATGAAACGGGCGTTTTTGTTTAATTTTTTATTTTCATTCAACGCCCGTTTCATAGTTTTCAACCTAATATATAAGTATTAGGTTGGAAACTATGAAACGGGCGTTTTTGTTTGGTTTTTTATTTTCATTTAACGTCCGTTTCATAGTTTCCAATCTAATATTAGGTGGACCGGAAAGTAATGTCGTTTCTTTAAAGTGACATTACTTTCCGGTCCCCTCTGATTATGGACCGGAAAGTAATGTCGTTTCTTTAAAGCGACATTACTTTCCGGTCCACCTAATATATATATATGAACGTATATATAATATTTTAATAATCCTACTATTGGGTTGGCAACTAAGTGATTGCGGATTTTGACATCCGCAACGACTTAGTTGCCAAGACAATATGGCGCTGGCAACTAAGTCATTGCGGATATGGTCACCGCAACGACTTAGTTGCCAAGACAATATGGCGCTGGCAACTAAGTGATTGCGGATATGGTCACCGCAACGACTTAGTTGCCAAGACAATATGGCGCTGGCAACTAAGTCATTGCGGATTTTGACAACCGCAACGACTTAGTTGCCAAGACAATATGGCGCTGGCAACTAAGTGATTGCGGATATGGTCACCGCAACGACTTAGTTGCCAAGACAATATGGCGCTGGCAACTAAGTCATTGCGGATTTTGACAACCGCAACGACTTAGTTGCCAAGACAATATGGCGCTGGCAACTAAGTAATTGCGGATATGGTCACCGCAACGACTTAGTTGCCAAAACAATATGGCGCTGGCAACTAAGTGATTGCGGATCTTGACATCCGCAATGATTTAGTTGCCAAGACAATATGGCGCTGGCAACTAAGTCATTGCGGATTTTGACAACCGCAACGACTTAGTTGCCAAGACAATATCTATATATATATATATATATATATATATATATAAAATATTTCGTATAGTTATGTTATTATAGATTAGAAATCATTGAAAGCAAAGATATGTTTATTATTATAAAAAGTTAGTTTAAATGTCATTGACGATGCGGTAAGACCACTAGAAAGGATCAAGGGTGAGGATAGAGAGAAAGATGGAGAATCTTATTAAGACTTTGAATGAGACGGAAAAATAAAGATGAATAGATTGAGGGGGAGAGAGAGAGAGAGAGAGAGAGATGGAAAAGTATCTAAGTAACTCGGAGGAAACGTTTTGTAAGGTACCGATAATTACATCCTCGTTAATGTACATAATAAACGGAGCTCTTATTAACGTGCTACCTACTTCCGTCTTATTGTTTCATTCTCTCTTTCTCTTTCTCCTTCTCTTTTGTTCTTTCTCTCTCTCTCTCTCTCTCTCTGACTCTCTCTTTCTCTCTTTTCTTTTTAGTTTTTCACGTACAATTATTCTTACGTCAAGCATTATTTGTGAAAAAAAAAAGAAGAAAGAAAAAAAGAGAAAGAAAGAAAGAAAGAAAAAAAATATTCTAGGCATTTAAGGGCATCTAAATACGTAATTTTACCTTGGCCGTTCGTCTGAGTATAGCCAACTGTTTTAATTCTTCCATTTCGTAATCGTTCTCATTTTCGTTCTCATTTTGACGATACCAACTTAAAGAATTTTTCGCTCGACTTTCATCATTCTCAATGCTAGCGAGATAATAGAACGGGCTTGCTGGTATGAAACGTAATAGTACGAGTATAATGCAGCTAGCACCGCAGCTTGTACTGTATCTGAAATTTTTACGAGTATCTTATTGTTAATTAACGCAGTTTGTTTGATCCATAAGTATTCTAGGGAGGGTCCATTAATTTTGCAATAATTTTTTTGCTTGTACTTAAAGAAAAAAAAAAAAAAAAAAAAGAAAAAGAAAAAAGAGAGAGAGATTGTCTTCAAATGTTTCTTCATTTTCTTTTTTCTTTCATGGCTCTTTTTCTTTTCTTTTCTTTTCTTTTCTTTTAATTTTTCATTCCTTCTCTCTCTCTCTCTCTCTTTTCTTTTTTTTTTTTTTTTTTTTGAATTCTTTATATACCCATACCTCCATATAATGTTACCTCCATCGAGAACGTGAGCCATTAGGAAAGCGTACATGATTCCGCAATTTATTAAAAGCTGAAATAGAATCAACAATCGATTGCGGGTTTTCTTGTCGGCTATATCACTGATGAAAAGTGGTACCAAGAGACAGGACATACCACCGGAAATTCCGCATACGAAACGACCGATAACAATCATGAATGTCTAAAAATGAAAAAAAAAGAAAAAATACGACGACTATAATGAAAATATCTATTTATATATCGAGAAACATTTTTTTTTTTTTTTTTATATATATATCATAATTCATTATTTTTGTATATTAGAATTTAGATGATTTGTAAAAAAGAAAATAATTCGATCAAATTTAATAACAATACGTTCTCGTTTCCTAGGCTGATCACCGACCAACCAATGGCGTAAAGTAAGATCTTGATTATTCCGCTGATCCAATGATGAAATTTGAAGATCCAAATGGCAATTATGACTCCGAGACAAGCGCCAACGTTTAGAGCGTTACCTATAATACCAAGCTCCATAATACTTGCTATAAATCTGATCCTCATACCCTCTGTAACGCTGGAACACCAACCAACTGACACACCGAGAGTAAAACCACCGAGTGATACTGAAATTTCAAGAGTATATTATTATAATTTTTATTCATTCTCTCTCTCTCTCTCTCTCTCTCTCTCTCTCTCTCTCTCTCTCTGTGTCTCTTTCTATATTTCTATTTTAACATTTTATTCTCTCTCCCTCTTTTTCTTTCTCTCTCTTTATATGTATATATATATATATATATGTATATATACATATATATTTTCTATAGGGACATTTGGAGAAACGTGAAAAAGTCGAAAAGAGAATATTTCTTCGGGAAATGGGGGATTGATTAAAGTGCAACGTTGAATATGGGATTGATTCGAAGAACTAATTACCATTGCGGTAGAATTCATCCTGTACCAATATTCGTAGGAATATGCATGTCGTTTGCAGAGGGATACAAAGAGAAAGAGAGAGAGAGAGAGAGAGAGAGAGAGAGAGAGAGAGAGAGAGTGATATAGAGATAGAAAGATAAAGAGATATATAGAGATAAAGATAAAGGATAAAGATAAAGATATATATGTATAGATAGATAGATAGATAGAAAGAATGAGAATCAATAGGAATAATAAAAATGAATTCCATTTGATAAGTTAAATCACCAAATGAAATGGTATAATGTTTACAAACGTGTGTACGACTCTTGATAGATACCTAGATAAAGAGTACATAGATAGAATACATATATACATACGTGCATATACCTATGTATACATGTGTTATCGAAGATTAGGACTATTGGGTCAATCAGTGTACACTGCATACCTAAAAGCCTAGTCAATCTCTCGTTTTAAGGGCATATCCAATATCCGATATGATGATACCTATAATACTTTCTAACTATAATACTTTTCTCTCTCTCTCTCTCTCTCTCTCTCTCTCTTTCTCTCTCTTTTTTCTTTTCGTCTTCTTTTCCTTTCTTTGATTTTTTTCTCTTTTAATTTTTGCATCCATCGAATTGATATGCAAATATATAATTATGACACAAGGATGAAATATATAATACATATTAATACATATATCATTACAATGCCGGTACATTGATCCTTACATTTTAACGATCATGTTTTATCTCAATTAGTTTATAAATAATATGTACATTAACCAATTAGCCAATTAATTGTTAAACGATACCATTATCCTACTTTCGTGATTAAGCATGAATATCGAACTGAAAGAAATGGACATTGATATATTTTTGTTTTGTTTCGTTTTGCTTTGGGACAATGAGCTTCGAAAAGGGGTTAATCCCCTTTCTCCCTTTTTCCCCCCGGCATCCATTTTCAATCCCCTCATTCATTCCTATCGGTCGATGCACCGGAGCTCATTTTTAGATAGCCGGAGAAAAAATACACGATTATTTTCCTTCTTTTTTTCTTTCTTTCTTTCTTCTTTTTTTTCATCTTTTATTTCCTAATTGACGGACATTTTTTGCGTTAGACAGAATTCTCTTTCTATTTCTCTCTCTCTCTCTCTCTTTGATGCTATTTCAGTTATCATTAGTCTCGTGAAATTGTGCACATCGTGGAAAGGAGATTAAATGAGACGTTGTTGTCCATTGAATGAGGAAAATCTTTTCACCGTTCGTTCTTTTTTTTTTTTTTTTTTTATTTTTTTTTTTTTTTATTTTTTATTCTTTTATTTTTTTAAGCAGAAGAACGTATATTATTCAAATGCTTTCTCAAGAGATTTCTTTTTCTTTTCTTTTTCTTCCTTTTTCTTTTTTCTTTTTTCTTTTTTTTTTATTCTTTTTCTCCCCTTTTCCTTTTCCTTGAAAATTCGACATTTTTCAAGAACGATTAACAAAACTAATCACTGTTTTACGTATGCGTATATGTTAATATATTTCATTGCACGTTTAATCTTTAAAACGTATAAACATTTATATTACTATCGGAATAAATGGAAAAATATTACTGAAAATCTGTGATCGATAGGAAAAATATTTTTATTTCGGTTTTTTTTTTTTTTCTTTCTTTCTTTCTTAAACTGTCAAACTGAGACAATATTAATTACGAATTATGTATCGATTAATTGCGAAATAAATACAACGTCGAATATTATGATTGTTATTGTCAAAATAATTATCACATTGTTGTCTGATAATATTTAACGAAATGTTTAAAAATTTTTTCAATTTGTGACGTTAAGTTAATACGCGTAAAAAATAAAAATAAAAAATATATACATATATATATATATATATATATCTCACATTATGATTGCATGTAAGAATTATATATATATATATATATTATTTTTTTATTTTTCTAAACAAAACGCAAAGTATTCAAATTTTATTATAATCCCTCACCAACGATAGCACCAACATGTTGATTGAAGGTTTTTGTTCGAAGGTTATCCGCCATACGTCTTCTTATCGAGGCCATCTTTTCATTCTCTCTCTCTCTTTCTATATATATATATATATATATATATATATATATATATATATATATCTATATATCTTTGTCTTTTTCTCACAAAAGAAAAAAAGAGCTTTGAAGAGAAGTAATGATATGTCGATTATATCGAATCGTTGACATGACACGTCAGAGCCAATGAGATTGTAAAAAGAAAACTCTCTGAGAGAATGTTCTTTCTCGTTTTGAATAATTTCATTCTCATAATATCCTCTTATATCGATCTAAGAACAATCAGAATCGTTTTCTCTCTCGACTAATGTCAAATTTATCGTAACATTATTTTCAAAGATTTATCGATAGATAGAGATCTTTAATACATCGTATATATCATCGTAGTTTGAAAGACGTGTACGAATTTATTGTACGACAAACATGCCACGGTAATTGATACGTTTTTCAATAAAGAAGAAAAAAAAATTTATATATATGCATATATATATATATATATATAAAACTTTCTAGTCGATAAAACTAGCGATAAAGAATAGAAAAAAAAAGAAAAATAAAAAAAAAAAACAATAAAAGACGATAATTCCTGATAGAAATAACAAAGAAATATTTTTAAAAATTAATCGAATCGTGTTACGTTCATTCGCTTGTGTTCAATATATATATATATATATCTTTTTTCTCTTGGTTTTGTGATATTATTTAAAGTGATATACAGCAAAAGTTTTCATTTTACGTTGTCATTACAATTTGCGTTGTTTTCCGATATTTTTTTTTCTTTCTTTTTTTTTTCTTTTCTTTCTTTCTTTGTATTATTTTTCTTCTTTTTTTTTTTTTCTCTTTTTTTTTGTCTATTTGTTTTCGTTCGTTTCAACAAACAGTATCAAATTTATACGAAGCGTTCTCTTCAACGTAGAAAAATATAAATTTGTATTAGATAATAATTTGCTCTTTGGTATAGTATTTTTATTTTTTTAAAAGCTACTTTATATATATATATATATATATATATATATATATATATATATATAAAATTGAATTTGAGCTGTTTAGATATATATATATATATATATATGTTGGATTATTTGCATGAATCATCGAATCGAACTAATATATGCATTATCGTGCATAATTGATTTTATTTTTATGGGAATCTAGAAATTTGTAACGCCTCGAGTCCCATTGCACGATAAATATTTTAATATTTATATATATATATATATATATATATATATATAAAATATATTTTTTTTTAATTACATATATTTCTGTTTTGCATGTTTCTTGTTGAATGCGAAGTATTATTAAAACGATATTCAACGTTAATTCCTTCCTTTAATTACAACATCGTATAATCGTATGTCCATAGATTTTTTCTTTTACATTCATTTTATTCTTTTCATTCTTTTTGGATTTTTTTCTTTTTTTTTTTCTTTTTTTCCTTTCTTTTTCTCTTACACATCCATTTCATTCAAATTCAATACACATACGGAATATTTTGAGAGGATTTTTTTTTTTTTTTTTTTTTTTTTTTTTTTTTTTTTTTTTGGTACGTTATTATGGCCTACCAATTATATGTTTTTCTATTTCCGAAGAATACTCCGTTGATATGTAAATTTCTTTTTATTTAAACATTTCCTTTTTTTTTTCTTTCTTCTTTTTTTTTTCCTTTTTTCTTTTTTATATTTTTCGTTGTCGGCTAAATAAATAAAGAAGGGAAGAAATAAAGATAGAAAAAAAAAAAGAAGGAGAAAGATATAAAAATAAAATGAAATAAAAAAAGCAATTATATTTTCGGTCGAATTGAGAGTACAAAGAGTGAATGCGTCGTCACGCGAAATGTTTTTTGTCTTTTTATTTTTAATTGCAATGAATAATAAAAACCATATGTATACATATAAAAAAAAAAAAAAAAAAGAAAGAAAAAGAGATAGAAATAGAGAGAAAGAGAATCCATAATCTTTTTCCTATCGGTTTTAATGAAAATACACCAATTAAAGTGATATCCGATATAAAAGCCGTACGTTTGTATTCAGGTTTGGTTTCAATTGAAATTATTCTCGTTTTCGTTTATAGAGAATGCAGTGGTTTCTCTCTCTCTCACTCTCTCACTCTCTCTCTCTCTCTCTCTCTTTCTATGGTACAACCAATAAACTGGCGATTCCTTCTCATCGAGGAATAAATCAAAATGATTTAAAAAAAAAAAAGTATATCTCTCTTAAATACGATATATTCTCATCCTTTTTCTTTCTTTCTTTTTTTTTTTTTTTTTTTTTTTTTTTGAAGATAATCAAGATGTGTACTTATAATAATATAAGATATTAATAAATTATTTCGTAGATATTAAAAATTGAAGAAAAATTAATAATCGATATTATTTTCTTTTCTCTTCTTTTTTATAAATTTATTTAAAAAATTATTGCGACTTTTTGAAGAGTACTTTCTCGTTTTATTTTCGAGAATGATCGAGATATTATACGTCGCCGTGTATTTCCTCAAAAAAAGAAAAAAAAGAAGATAAAAGAAGAAAAAAAAGAAAGAAAGGGAAAAGAAAAGAAAAAAAAAATAATGAAAGTAAAGAAAGAGGAAGAAAATTTCTTTTCATATCATATATACGCGGATCGTATAAAAGAGAAATGTATAACATATTCCAAATTTATTCGTTTCGCCGAAACATAAAAGCGAACGTAATATGCATTTACGAAAGCCACGACGAATGGTGAGTGAGTTCTTGATATGTAATCCAAAAGGTATGTATGTACTCATGTATATATAAGTTATCCATATAACGAAGGAAATACTCGTAGGAAAAAGTTTTTGTTAAAAATTTAAAAAAACGTGAACAAAAATTTTCATTCGACTTTACGATGTTTTCACTTGGATTTAGTCAATTTCTTTCGATTGTTACTCCCTTTGTAAAATCGTTTCTAAGAATAACTAAATTATTTGTCTACAATTATTTACAGTAATAAAAATAGCAACAACAACAAGAACAAAAATGACGACGACAACGACGAGAAAGACAATGATTTTATTTTTATCATAGTCGAGAATGAGAAAATAATGAGATATATAAGTGGAGAGAATTTTCCTATTCTTGGCTTTGTTCTTTGAAGGAGTTATTTTTCTTGAAGTAAAAGAAAAGAAAAGGGAAGAAAAGAAGAAAAAGAAAAAACAGTGGGAAAACAAAACCACCACCACCACAACCACCACCACCACTACCATCACCATCAGAGAAAACATATAAAACGAGAGAACAAAGGGAGAATAAGAAAGGGGAGGAAAAAAGAAAGAAATTGAGAGAATAGAAGGGTGAATGGGAATTGGGAGGGATTGTAGATTGTGAATTGTAAGAATTTCTTTTTACATTTAAATGGTTACCAGTTTGAAACGAATCCATGCTAAACGTACGATCATAATGTCACAAGTTTCTTTTTAAGTTTATATATCGAGTAATCGACCGGAAGTGTCTGCCCTTAATCGCACTCGATCTACCCTTCTTGCATTTTTAATGAAGCTCCAGCGGGCATAGTCTCTCTCTCTCTCTCTCTCTCTCTTTCACTTTCTTTCTCTTTTTCTCTATCCTATCCCTCTCGTTTGCTTTAACGTGCCACCAACTTTCTATCGATTTAATCGGAATTACATTATCGTCCACGACGATAACGATATCACGCGAATATAGACTTACCGATTTTCTTCTTCTTCTTCTTCTTCTTCTTCTTCTTTTTTGACGTCGACGTCGACGTCGTTGTCATCGTCGACGCCATCGTTGTCATCATCGTCGTCGTCGTCGTCGTCGCATTTAAAAGGCAATATTTCAAGTTAAATGGACGATCTCTTTCTATACGTACAAATTATTCTTGATATTTGAAATTCTTTTATAACTTTCACAATAGTTTCATATCTTTATATACATATGTGTGTGTGTGTGTGTGTGTGTGTGTTTACGGGGTGTCTTGTAATTTTAAATGATAGACGATGAAAATATCGTCGATTTCTATTTCGATTTTACGAAGAAATGTTTTAAAATTGTAGTCGTACAATTTTCGTGAAAGAAATTTTATTACGTTGTTATATTGAGATAGTTATTGTCATGATACGAGATAACCATAAGAAATATTTCATTTTTCACGGGAATCGATGTTTCAAATTTAACAAAGGCTCTAGAGAGTATCAATAAAACATTGAATAATCAATGAACCTTATCGTCTATATTTCATCGAGTTACGTGAACCTTTAGCTTTAACAAAACTCTATCAAATTTGTATTGATGTCTTTTACGATTTCTCGAAAGTTTCGAATTGTCTCTTTAATGATTGCAACGTCGAAACGATATCTATGAATGATAATGAATAAATAAACAAAGAAAAAACAAAAAAAAAAAAAAAGGAAAAAAAAAAACAGATCAATTGACGAATTCATTTGATTATCCGACATTTAAAAGGAAGATTAATAAGCATTATTGTTATTAAATAGTTCATGAAATTACTAAGATTATTGTAATTCTCGAGGAAATAGCTCGATAACAAAAAAAAAAAGAAGAAGAAATTAATTCATACCACAGATTCTCTATTAAACTTTTTGTACGACTTGAAGTATCGGTTCTTCGTTTCTAAAAAAAGAAAAAGAAAAGAAAAAAAAAAAAAAAAGAAAAAAAGAAAAAAGGAAAGAAAAGAAGAAGCGAGAAACGTTTCCCCTGAGCGGAGTCAGGAAAAGAAGAAAAAAAGAAGCAAGAAGGAAAATCCGTAGTTCCTCTTCTTTTTTCTTTTTCTTTTTTTTTTTTTTTTTTCTTTTTAATCGAAAACATTTGTTTGTAAAACCAATTGAATTTTTTAAATAGTTTAAAACCTCGGTGGATTTGTACTATCGTATTATCTCTACTGGATTATCACTCGTTTCAGAATACTCGTTTGATTTGATTTGAACGTTAAGATTCCAGGAGGTATTCGAATATCGATCCTTTTATCTTTGAAGTTAAGCTTGAGAATGTTTCGCCATTGTGATTGTCCTTATGCATATATGTATGTGTCTGTACGTGTGTGTTTGTACGAGAGAAAGAGAGAAAGAGAGAGTAAGAATTTTGCAGTTAAGTACCGGTAACACGCACAGCCGTCCATTTACCTTGTTGGTTTGCCATGAATGTATTTAAATTCCAGTTTAAAATTTAGGAGGACAAGTGCTTTAAAATACGAGGCCGTCAGACATAAATTCGAACGGCGTCGTTTTCGTCGTCTTTGCCGTTGTCGTTGTTGATAGTAGTAGTCTGTAGTAGTATGCAGTAAGTTTGTAATAGTCTGATGTACGAACAGCTGCAGTTGAACCAGGAAAACTTTATTAGACGATGGTACGATGTTTAAAAATGGAATAGCAAATTTTGTCGTCGTATATATATATATATATATATATATATATATACGTACGAATCGTAAGATCCGAAAGAAACCTTTTAATATATTTTATTTTAATTTAATACGTTGTTAAATGAACACATATTTACTTATTTATTTACTTATTTATGTACGTATGTTTGTATATAGATTAGAAATGAACGAGATAATTTCATTGACAATCGTTCTCGTTCACTATCTTTGTTCATTGTCGTGAAGACGAGTACAATCGTTCGATTGATAATATTTTGAAAAGGATAATGTCATTCATTCTTCGTGATTTCGGAGAAATCATTTCGTTAATGTTATTTGAATTTTGGAGAGGACTTTAAAAAAGGAAAAAGAACAGTCACCCCTTGTCACGTTCTTTCTTTTTATTTTTCTTTTTTCAAATCAATGAGATCAATTTTTTCGATTCGATTCGTTTCAGAAAAAAAAAAAAAAAGAAAAAAAATAATGCTGATTAAAAACTATATGTATGTATATATGCAATTTGTGGATGTATGATATTTTCTTTCTCTTTTTCATTTCATTATTCTTTTTTTTTTTTTTTTTCTTTACATTTTCAGTAATAAACGAAAAAAGTAAATGAAGATAATGAGAAATTAGACGAGTTTTTATATATATATATATATATATATATATATATATATATATATATATATATACATGGTTTAATGATAATCATCTATTGGTTAGTGGTAGGTCATATAGCTCTTGTGCGGTAGATATATCGTAGATGTCTCTCTTTTGCATAGATATAATATATATGATATAATATATATATATATATATATATATATATTAATAATTATTGTCCCTCGATTATGGTATATATATGTACCATAATCGAGGAACAATAATTGCGACAATGAAATTGAAATCTCATGATACTTCTCTCGTGGTAATGTTCAATCGATCATTCTCTAGACGAAATAAACATATTTGGCTAATTAATAGATCTCCCTCATTAATCTAATGCATACATAATCATAGCATACGTACATTCTAAATTCATTAATCGTAGAAAGATGGATATATTATTTATATGTTTTCTTTCTCTCTTTCTTTCTTTCTCATTACGATTTTATCATGAAGCTTTTTAATGAAATTATATTTTGAATAAGTTCCCTTGATCGACATGTCGATTTTCAAAAATTTATTTCTCTATCGTTATGATTTTTATTTTCAAAAAATGTATTACTCGATCGCTTTGATATTTATTTTCTCACTCACAGAGTGATCTTCGATATGTTCGAAAGAAAGATTTATAGATTTCATTACAGGATGTATATATATATATATATTTATATATATATATAGTATGAATGATTTATTTTATTAATGACCGATCATATAATGTATAAGATAAATTTTCGCTCGAACAGATTTATTAATGTCTAAATTCTCGACGTTAATCGTTATCACCCACGTAAGCTTGAGAATATTAATCTTCTATAAAAAAAAAAAAAAAAAAAAAAAAAAAAAAGAAAAAAAGCCCTCGAGTACGAGAGTAAGAACATCGTTATAACTATTATCTACATATATGTAGTCTACGTCAGAGAAGTCCTCTCTTTGTTCTTCATTTTTATCTTCTTCTTCTTCTTCTTCTTCTCTCTCTCTCTCTCTTTCTCTCTCTTTTTTTTTACCTGCTTTTTTATTTTTTTTTTTTCCTTTTTTTTTTTTATGTACATATAGAACGATGTTCTCGGATGACCGAGCAGAGATAGGAGACGAGACGAGACAAGATCGTCGCGAGCGTCCTTATCTTCTTTAATTTTTTTTTTCTTTTTCTTTTCTTTTTTATCTCTTTTCTTTTTTCTTTTATTTTTATTTTTCTCTTTTTTCTTTTTTCTCTCTTTCCCTTCCTTACCTTTCTTTATTACATATACCGCCCACCCGCAAAATTTCCATGGCTAACGAGGAAAGAAGGACAGTTCACGGTAAATTTATATCTCCTAATTAGTCATCGTATAATTGGCTCTAACGCAGGTATATATATATATATATATATATATATATATATATATATAAAACTTTGTAAGAGTGCATTGTAGAAAAATCTTGTCAAGCTAAAGATAACGTTTCATATCATCTATTTATGGGGAGTTCCTATTTCTATGTGTACGAGAGAAAAAAAGAGAAAGAGAGAGAGAGAGAGAGAGAGAGAGAGAGAGAGAGGGGGGGATATGAAACATTTCTAATAAGTTAAGTTTAGAGTTAACTTATACGATTAATCGATCATTGAATTCCAACAACTCGACAACATGAAACTTTGACTGAATTCAAGTAACGTTGTTAGTTCGCCATTTCTCTAGTTTAAAAGCAGTTATAGGGTAAATACATAGTTGCATGATATAACGTTTATCGATCAAAGAGAAGGAGAAATAAGGGGATGAATAGAAGGATAAAGGAGAGTTTATAGAGGAATATATAAAAAGGAAAACAGAGAAAGAGAAGAGGGAGGAGAAAAAAAGGAAAAAAAAAAGAGAAATCGGAGAAAAGAAAAGAAAAGATATGAAAAGAAAGAAGAAGAAGAAGAATTCATATTTTTCATTTTTACGATCCACAAATGTTTGAACTCCGACGAAAAAGGGATATGCGAAAGTAATGAGAATTGAAAATATCACAACGAAAAATTTATATTCGAAAAAGGTGAGTAAGAATTTCATTTTTTTTTCTCCCCTTTCATTCTTTCTTTTTTCTATCATTTTTTTAATTTTTTTCTTTTTTATTTTATTTCAAACTCTTTCTGTTCTCTCCTCCGACCGATATAGGATGACGAGGGTGGGGGAGGGAGTGGGGTTGAGTAAGTATCTCATTTATCTTTCCTTTTTTCCCCCCTTTTTTTTTTATTTTTTCTTTTCCTTTTTCTCTCTCTCTCTCTCTCTCTCTCTCTCTCACCAATTAGAAATCGAATTTAACGGAAGATGCGCGATAGTTAATATAAGCGTACTTACTTATTTGACTTATTTACTTACTTATTTATTTACTTACATACTTACTTGCTTGCTTACTTTTTTATCGAAGTGAAAAATAAAGATACGAGATATTACTCGATTGAAAATCATTTCGTTGTCGTTTATATCGGGCGCATTCGTTTATGATACATCGATATACACATACGTGTAAATATTTTATCGATATCCTATACATTTAATATATATATATATATATGTATATAAAATTTTATGTGTAAATATGTATGTATATATATATATATATATATAATGGTAGAGTCTTTCGTTCACATACAAAACACAACATAAAATCCAGTCGTTTTCTCATTCAATCGTGGATTTCAATGGTTCACAATTTATGGGAATCGAACGTGATACTATCCACGTTGTAATTACGATTTCTCCTATTCGATTTGACAAACGATAAAGTGACATACGTGACGTTGACATAGACACATAAATACACACACACACACATATATATATATATATATAAACATTAATGTATATGCGTGTTCACCCGCTCGCATTACGATTAAATGGGTATTACTATATACGTAAAAGTAGGATTGATAACTATACAAACACTCGATAGATTTTAACATCGAGATGAAAAATTTGTAAAATTTTCGAAGTGAAGTATATACGTTTCAAAAAAACAAAAAAAAAAAAAAACAAAAAAATAAAAGAGGAAAGAAAAGTGATGGAACGACGAGAACGACATAGAGATAAATGTTTCAATTTACTATGTTAAGATTAATTACAAATTCTATCCAAGTAATTAACATATATATATATATATATATATATACATATTTTCTGTTTTGATTGATATAACTAATTAAAGTAATTTTACATATACATATATGTATATAGGTATAGGTAGAGATATGCGAAATTAGCCTGAGGCAAATATCAAAAGCTTTACTTTAGAGTTCCTGTTATCTACCAGGGATGTACAATTACTTTCCAAAAATGACAGGAGAGATAGGTACTTACCTTTAGATATGTATGTAGTTATGTACGTATATACGATGATGAAATCTTTGAATGAGGTTGAATAACCATTTCCCAAAGATCTGAGTATATAAAGTATATAATATAAATATATATATATCTTTCTCGTTTTAGAGATTAAGATAAATTCAAGATTTTACGATTTAGATTCGTATTTATATATAGATATATTTACTCGTATACGTGTACACGAATATATAGATTAGAATCGTCACGTTAAAAGTATTTTCTTTTTCCTCTTTCCTTTTTTCTTTTTTCTTTTTTTTTTTTTTTCTTTATTTTTTTTTTTAATATTCCCAACGATTATTTTCTCTTACCTATTAGGATCGTCATAATCTATTCCAACTCCTCGTAAGATTAGACAATTTGAATTTTACATTATAACAGATAAAGCGTGTTTCAACGAGGGTTATAACTTGGTTTAACGCGAAGGGAAAGAAAGAGAGAAAGAGAGAAAGAGAGAGAGAGAGAGAGAGAGAGAGAGAGAGAGAGAGAAAGAGAAAGAGATAACAATGAAGGAGCTTTTCGTACTTTAGAAAGGCGGCATGTCGTGACTTTAAAGTCTACGTTCAGTAAAGTTTCTTCGTGTCGTTTCCACGAAAGAAAAAGATTTAAACGACGAGAAAGAACAAGAGAGAAAGGAAAAAAAGAAGAAGAAGAGGAAGAAGAAGAAGAAGAAGAAGAAGAAGAAAAAAGGACGAAGAAAAAAAGAAGAAGAAGAAAAAAGGAAGAAGAGGAAGAAGAGGAAGAAAATAGAAAAGTAGAATAAAAAGAAAAAAAGGAAGCAGACTCTAGGGGATGGAGAAATGGGAGGAGGAAGCTTCGACATCGGTTCAATGAAAAGAGTACGATTTATAAACTAGAGTTTTCTTTTTTTTTTTTTTTTTGTTTTTTTTTTTTTAGTCACAAGAAAACCTCACGAAAATCGTCGTCCTCCCTACTCCATTTTCTATTTTCTATACGATCGTTACTCATAGGACTCTCAACGAAAGTCAATTCCCTTTGCGCGAAGTGACATATAATATTAACGTGTGCACCAGCTGGTGCAAGCTCGTTTCAGGAAATTTCCTTCCCGCGCTATATCGTTAGCCGAATCGATAGTTTGAACTACCTTGTTGGCCTCTCGCGTTACTACAACTTTCTATTACTTCTCCCTCCCCCTCCCTCTACCCCTGCCCTTCTCTCATTTTACCTACCTACCTACCTACCTACCTACCTACCTACCTACCTACCTACCTACTTAGCTATCTTACCTATTTACCTACCTACCTACCTACCTACCGATACATTTCTTTCCACCCCCTCTCCACCGCCTTCTAACCAATATTTAAAACTGTTTATCGTTTAAAGTAATTACGTTATGTTTTTACTTCCTCTTCTTTCCTCTTCTTTCGTTCTTTCTTTCTCTCGTTTTTCTATTTTTTTTTTTTACTCTTTCTCTTTTATTTATTTCTTTTTCTTTTTTCCTTTTTCGTTTCTCCCTCTCTCTCTCTCTCTCTTTCCTTTTTCTATTTTTTTCACATTATCCCATTCAACAACGATCGCCATTGGGCAATTTTTGTATCTACTTATGGCTCGACGGTATTTCTCGTGAAGAAGAACGAAAGAAAAAAAAAAGAGAGAGAGAGAGAGAGAGAAATAGGAAAAAAAAGCAAATGGAATTCTGATCTATGTCCATCAAGTGTCTTCTTTTTTATTTGAATTTTATATTAAAGGAACAGAGAAAGAGAGAGAGAGAGAGAGAGAGAGAGAGAGAGAGAGAAAGGGAAAATAAATAAAGTGATGAAAAAAGAAAAAAAAAGAAAAACATAAAATTCGATTTATGCCGAAATAAAATTTTTTCGCATAACCGATTAACGCGTGGTTTTATTGTTTATTTTGTTAAAAAAAAAAAAAAAAAAGAAAAAAAAACAAAAATAAGAAAAAAATAAAAAGTAATAAAGAAAATATTATCTTCGATTTTGTTTTGGCGTGAAATAAAAGATTTGAAAATAAGCGCCAGCGTTACATCTCGGGATATAAATTGATAATCGATACTTTTTATCGATTGAATTGATCACAACGAGAAAAAGAGAGAGAGAGAGAGAGAGAGAGAGAGAGAGAGAGAGAGATCGCGTTTATAACACGTTTACGTTTAATAAAAAAACTTATTACATAATTAAAAAATCTAATCGTTCATCTTTCTAATGTCGATTTAAAATCGATTTAAAATCGATTTGCCAATAACATCATAGAAACAATTTTATTCATTTACAAGTTACAAATAGGAATCAAAGGTGATACGTAAAGATCGTTATTATCATATATCCATTGAATTTTCTTCGTTCTTAACCTTTTAACTTTGATAAACAAACTAGAGTGATTCTGAAGGGTATAACGAGGAACAGAAGGTTTACAAACAAGCCTCTCGTCTCTCGATCATCTTATTCCAAGCACGTAGGTCGCTCAGTAGTGTGCCGAACGTCGCATTGTAAGGTAGTTCTATAACTGGAACGAGAAACGGAGAGAAAGAAAGAAAGAAATATTCATACACACACACACACACACACACACACACACACACACACACACACACACACACACACACAGAGAGAGAGACGTAATGATAATATGGAACGAACGAAAATAAATTTAGCGTTGTTTAATTATAAGCTTTGTTAATTAATTGTTCGCATCGAAAACGCAAGGTACGAAAATATCTTCAAGATATATTTTACGTATACCAGACATACACATAGATATATACACACACACACACACACACACAGAGAGAGAGAGAGAGAGAGAGAGAGAGAGATTCCATTGATTGCAATTAGTCATTATTGCTTGGATCTTCGAATATCCGAGTATATCTGGATCGTGGAAAGATCATTTCGACTATGACTATTTGTAAGGTAATGATCTTCATTACTTTATCTTTTTTATCTTAATAATCATCTAGATTATTATTCTCGTGTAATGTGAAATATAAGACAATCGATTTGATGTAACGATCAATCGTTATTATACAATTATTTGATTGGGATTATGAAAAGGATTAACATTAACACACGGATTATGATTAATTAATTAATAAAAATATATGAATCGTCGAAATGATGATGACAACGATGTTGATGATTGACCATTCGTATGTCGTACTATTCGAATACCTCTAGTTGCGATATAATATTATCGAAATTTCAATCGATAATCTAGTTGGGCATTTTTTTGTTCGTTCGTTCGTTCGTTCGTTCGTTTGCTTGTTTGTTTGTTTATTCGTAATTGTCGCGTGGTGCCACCGAATGGACCGAAGTCATTCCTGGCGAGGATGTTGACCTTTGCGTTGTGAAAAAAAAAAAAAAGGAAAGGAAAAAAACAAAAAAAGAAATAGAAGAAGAAAGAGGGGAAAAGAAAAATAGAAAGGAGAAGAAGGGGAAGGAAAAAAAAAAGAAGAAGAAGTAAACAACGTGGAAACATAATAATCGTATGAAACATAAATAGTAACATGAGAGAATAATATGTCAAACGTAATTTTTAATTTGATTATAAAATAGGATGAATTTAAATCTTATATTGTACAACAATTGGAAGACATTTTTTAATGGCGTCTATTTTTAATAAGAACAAATAGCTAGGATTAAGAGCATTAGAACGAACAATCAAATATTCACGGTGTATTGATGGTGTTATATACGAATAACCGGATACTTGAAATACACCCTGTAAGAAAAAAGGGAATTGAACTTCTGTATATGGGGTTATAATGAATAATTTGAGTATGTAGTCGAATATCCATATAGTAAGAGCACTAGTTGCAACGGCTGCAAATATATATATATATATATATATATATATATATATATATATATATATATATATACATACACATATACACATGGACATATACGCACATATATATATATATACATAACTCTACACATATATATCCCTTTTTTCTACTCTTCGAAAGCTTCCCTCTCTCTCTCTCTCGTTCTCTCCAACCCCTCTTTTGGTTTCTACCCTCGAAGCTCACACGAACGTATTTCTCTTTCTCCCACCCTCTTCTTCCCTCTCTCTCTCTCTCTCTCTCTTTCCCCCACTCTATCCTCCTTCCCTCTCTCTCTCTCTCTCTCTCTCTCTCTTTACTTGTTCGCCGCATCTTCTTCCCTCTTCGTTCTACTCGTACACTTGTGAACTCGTACACTCGCTCATTCAAGCTCAACGAGAGAAAGAGAGAGAGAAAGAGAGAGAGGGAGAGAGAGAGAGAGAGAGAGAGCGGCGGAGTCGACGCAAGCATGACTACGACGACGACGACGACGACGACGACGATGAGGACGAGGACGGTAACGGCGACGATTCAGTC